>NC_068440.1:6571203-6677841 GCF_023373465.1 Oncorhynchus keta | reverse complement strand
GGACGTCTGGGGCCTGTTGCACAAAACTAGGATAAGGGATTAAGCCAGGATATCTTGGTGATCCTGGCTCAATTGATCCGTAATCCGGTTGCACTAAAGATGGATAGGGGGCAGGAGGATATGTTATGGTATAAATTACCATGGAGATTTATTCTGTGGAGCTAGCCTGCTCCAGACCAGGCTAAATTCCAGGATCTATTTAATCTCATCCCTAATGTCAGTCAGCAGTCACCACAAATGGAAACCAATAGTTATTTCACTGCTCACTATACATTGTTATCACATATAACTAGACCCACTGTCATTATTTAAACGTTTGTGATCATTAATTTCAATGATTTTGGATAAAAATGATTTTTAGATGTTGCTATCATTAGATAATTTACAGTTTCCCATAGACTATATATAAAATGATAGAATATTAGGGCCACAGAAGGAAAAAAAAGACAAGTCATAATATTGTAACCAGTTGTTTTAAAGGAGGACAGTTGTTAAAATGACAGATGCGGGGCATTTCGTGAAATTGTACTTCAGTATGGTTTCATAAACAAAGACATGCTGATGTGCCAGAATATTAAGTATCACATTGTCATAAGTATCAAAACTGTAAAAACAATATGTAGCTTTTCTGCAGAAAGAACCAGCCTCATAAATGTATGACTTTATCCTTTTTCTTCAGTGTGGCCCTAGTACTCTGTCATATAAACAAATACACATTCCATATGAATATAAAAACACAATGTGTAACATTATGTTCCTTTATTGAATAAGGACAAAACAAAGCAGGTAAACCATCAGCTCCTTTCGAAACTGAAGTCACAGTGACTCTACAAGATGGAAAGCACAGAATCCAAGCATATTATACAAAATGATACATACACATTCAAAGGTCTGTATATAACACACCCTGCATGTCTGCACACTAAAATAAATGCAGGACAAATCCATACACATCAACTGAACAGACAAATGAATGGATGCAGTAGCCTCCCTGCAGCCTTGTATTACACACAGTATACCGCACAAACATCATAAGAGGCCAAATTCGTAAAAAACTAACCCAAAAAACCCAAATTCCTCTGCCACCGCAGGACATATTTAACCAAAATTGAAAGCACACATACTAACTAAAATAATTCAACACATATTGGTCCCTCAGCAGCCGACCACTGTCGTCATCAGGGAAGATTGCCGGATTGTCCCAGTCCATGGCTGGTGGCACTCTGGGGCCCTCTCCTTCCTCAGGCAGGCCACATTGTGGAGGACAGCACAAGCCACAGTAATATCACATGCCCTAACAGGGCTGACCCTTAATTTGTGAAGGCAGTGAAAGCGTGCCTTCAGGAGGCCAAAGGTCATTTCAACTCTGGCCCTGGTCCTGGCATGGGCATGGTTGTAGGCCTGCTGTGCTTCCTGGGGGTCTGTGAAAGGTGTCAGGAGAAAAGGCTGGCAGCCATACCCCTGTCTCCCAGCAACACACCAGAGAATTCACCTGTCAACACAAAATCTCATCATTAATACCTCATAAACACAGTGATATTCTTGACACAGCCATGATGGTTATAAATAGGGGTTGTGTGGCTTACCTTGTGATAGGCACTGATAGATTTCAGAGGCCCGAAAGATTCTGGAGTCATGGACTGAGCCAGGCCATTTTGCCACAACATTGCTGATCACACAGTCAGCATTGCAGACCATCTGAAATCATAAGATGAGGAATATTACACCAATCAATTCACATCACTGGCAATGCAGAGTGTTCGTCAATGGACAATATCAAAAGTTATGTTCACCTGAACATTAATGCTGTGAAAGGATTTCCTATTCACAAAATCGGCCTCATGGGCACCTGAGGGGCTTTTATCCTTATGTGTGTGCAGTCCACTGCACCAATGACATTGGGGAAACCTGTCACACAAAGTAATGAGTATCCTACTATGTGTTAACAGTTGTCCTGTAATTTGTAGATCCTCTTACCTGCAATCCTATAGAACTCCTCTTTGATGTCACAGAGTCTTCTGTGGCCAGGGAAGGAGATGAAGACATCTGCTAATGCTTTGATAGCCAGACACACACTCCTTATTGTGCGGCAAATTGTGGCCTTGTTCAGCTGTTCTGCATCCCCCACTGAGTACAGGAAGGCTCCACTAGCAAAAAGCGCAAGGCCACACAAACCATTTGCTCCACACTCAGTGCATGGCTCCGTGCAGTGCGGTGCTTAATCCTGGGACCCAGTAGTCTGCATAGATACCTGATGCCATCTGCAGAAAACCTGTATCTTTCATATAGATGGTCGTCAGGGAAGGCCAGTGGGTCCAACCGGTCCCTGAAGACCCTTTCTCGCCTGAAGGCTCTCCTCAGCACAAGTGCTTCTTCATCCACCACATCTCGCACGAATGGGCATGCCATTGTCAGAGCAGAAAGGAACACACAATTTTGGGCCTTCATATAGGCTAGTGGCCACACCTGGTGCTGGGGGTGGGCAAAAGAGGGCGATGCCTTATAACGATGACTTGGTTGTACTGATTGCTGGGAAAATAAAAAAACCTTAGAAAGATGCCACCGTCCTGTGTGCTCACAATAAGAGCTCATATGTCATGGCTCACTTGACTTTACGAGAATATACCTAATTTTTATTTTGAGCTGTGTCATCTTCTTGGAGCTGGGGGAGGAAATACAAATAATGATTAATACATTTGTGTTACAGTTAGCATACAGTGTACATTGAAGGCATATCTCACCTCCCTCTCAAGTTTTTTTTATTTCAAGGTCCAGTTTCCTAATTGTCCTCTTTTTATTTCGGACTCCAGTGCAAGATTTTCCATCTTTTTCTTCTTGTACTGAATGTCTATGTCTGCCAGTTCTATTTGGCGCCGGAGGTTGTTGCCATACAACTTTCTGATAGCTTGTGAGCTCTGTGAACACAATACAATTAGCGCAGCTGGAATTTGGCAGGATGTGGTGTCCTTTTATTAATACGCACTATGTTGCCAGGCTGGTTTTCCCACTGTATAGCATCTGGGTCCTGTAAAAGAAATTAGATTTTTTGATTTTGATGAGGACTCCTCACCATTGTAGAGTAAATAGTACTTTCACAGTCTTACCATGATACCTCATGCCTTCTGGGATCCAGAGAGATGGTCTCCTCCTCATCATCATCGTCTCCATCATGTGCTGTTGCTGCTGCACTGGGGCCTTCACCCTATCACATTTAATCGGATTCATATTGAAGCTAGTAGACAAGACATGCCAGGCCTACAGTATGCCTTTGATGGAGTACTCACTGGATCAGCATCGTCTGGTGCTTGTGCTGGTGGCTCTAACAGGAACACAGTGCTGCCAGACACTGCAAGGCAATAGGTAAACCAAAGTCAGACAGTCCAAATTGATTCAATATGAATGTGGTTGTATCCCATGTAGAGATGGAAGGACATACCTTGAATGAAGCGGGTGGCATCTTGGGAGGAACCTATGCTCGTCTCTTTCCCCCCAGGGATCCCCTCTAAGACGGGCCTGCCTTTATTTAGCTCCAAGGCCATGTCCTCTGCTGGGGTAAGGTCAGCCTTTGGTGACCCACCACCCGTGCCTTGTCTGTGGGTATTATTTTTCACTGCTAAAACAGTACAGACAATGTGTGAGCAGGCACCTTCTGGGTACAATATATGCTTGTGCTTTGTTAAATATTAGTCAGGGACCATACCATTCTGCAGAATGTTCTTGTATTTGATTTTGACCTGCTGCCATGTCCGTTTTGGCCCGTTCATGTTTAATCTACACACACACACACACATTTAATGGAGTCACACTGCAAAAAATTACTTGGTATTTTTGTCTTGTTTTCAGTAAAAATATAAAAATAAAAAAATTAAATAAAGATGTATTTTCTTGATTTGCTAAATGACCTAGCAAAATAAGTATAGTTTAGACAAAAATATAAACTTTAAGTAAATGTGTGCTTAAAACAAGCAAATAAAAAATCTGTCAATATAATAAAAATTCTCTTGAAATAAGTTTACTTTTTCCATAAACACTTAATTTTAGAAAAGTTCTCGTTTCACTGGCAGATTTTTTGCTTATTTTCCTAGGTAATTTTGCTCAAGAAAATATTCAAGATGTTTTTTAGATATTTTTTTTTACTTAAAACAAGACAAAAATACTAAGTAAGAAAGACATTTTTGCAGTGCAGTGAGCAACCGACCTTGGGTCCTTTGAAAGGCGCTATATAAATTAAAGTGATTATTATTATAGCTCATCTATTTATTCAATTAAATGTTATTTATATATCACTTTTCACAATTGTTTCATTCTGTCAAAGCAGCTTTACATTAATGAAAGCAGGAGAAACACAAAAAACGGTGGACAACATAAGAAGCAGAGTACAACGGCTAAGATTAAACCGTACTGAGCGTAGTAACGTTAAATAATAATGTAAGGCTTTAATAATAATTTATCATAGCTTTATACAGTGTGATGGACTTACTTTACACAATTTCACTCATATCTGCAGTGCATTTCAATTAAAAATTTTACCGTTTCATAATTACAGTACAACTGCGTTTTTGGAGATGTGAATTAAATATTTGAATTGTAATTGTGATGTTTCAGCGGAGCGGTGAGTGTGTAATTGTGCACTACTTACGCATTCAGGCGGTCTGCAATACTTTGCCACGCTTTTTCTCTTTGCTTTATCACTGTGGCGGTGTTGCCTTTCTTCTTAATTATATATTTTACCTCCTCGTATGCCTCCATGAGGATTTGTGCTTCCGACCGGGAAAAGTACGCGGCTCTAGTTGCCATGGTAAATCAGTTAATCTGTGATCTGTGGCGGGGTCTATTTGAGTGAGCCGTGAGCGCGCACCTATCCTGGATTGGTTTCACCCGGCTTAATGAATCCGTGTCTGCTCATCCTGGCTTGGTCTTTGTGCAACCAATTAAGCCTGGACGCACATGTTTTGGCTTCATTGAGCTCAGCTTAGTCATTTATCCCGGATGTCTTAATTCTACTTTTGTGCAACAGGCCCCTGGAGTCCCGTGTAGAATTCCTAAAATCTGGGAGAATAGGCCTAGCCAAAACAACATTCGACCCAGACGTGTCTATAATAGTGGCAGGACTGCCAGCTGATGAAAACGAGGACCTAATCTTCAAAGTGAACCGGGTTGATATCGGTAGGCCTCGGCTGTGAAACAGGTGATTGCAGTTGAGAGGTTGATGGAGAGAGGTAAAGGTCCCGGGGTTGTGAAGGTGGAGCGTAGGTCTGCGGAGGAGAAAGTGGCTCTGATTATAAGTCTTCCTTCGATCAGCCAAGTCCCACACTGATCGCCTTATAGAACTGAACTTCAAGACGCTGCTGAGAGAAATAAACGGAGGAAATGACTATTTTGTCACGGGAAGCGGACGGGTCATGAAACGAGATCAACCAGAAGGACAAAGTGGACAGACCTACTACATACCGAGGGGCTTCCCATCCCCTACGAGATTCAATTTCAATAGTACATTGGAATGTTCACGGATGGAGCACACTGAACAATAAATGACGAATAACAATACTACAATCCTTAAACCCAGACATTATCTCAATAAATGAAAAGCATTTGCCTCGGCAAGAAACTATCGATATTGAAGGGTATGTATGGTATGGACACAACAGGAACACTCACGTGAAAGGGAATATGTGTAAAGTCTGATATGATGAAAACATATCAAATTGAAATGATCGATAAAGCCATAGAAGGAATTATTGGTTTGCGCTTTGAACATAGGGAGTCAGATTGTTTCGTTGTGTTTCCATGCTATTTACCACCTGAACAGTCCACATGGGGTAGAGATGGTCAGTTATTAAGTCAAATATACCTATATACAGAAGCAGATGCTATTTACATATGTAGGGATCTTAACAGTCGAATTGGGAGGTTAGATGGCTATATAAATGATATTGATGATATACCATTTGCGGGTTGAATTCCTTTGTGACTCTAAAATGTGTATCATTAATGGAAGGATATGACCCTTAAGCGACAGCTTTACATTCATATCGGGCAAACGAAAAGCTGTGTTGGACTATACAACTGTCTAGAATAGAAACTTGTTTGGGATTTAAGGTGTTATCTCCTACACTGATGGTTGAAGAATGCAGATGTTTTGACTTAATTGGAGGGGAAAAAAAGTAGACTTCCTGATCACTCTTTCTTATTTATGATATTTTCTGTTGGCCACAAACTTTCTCAACCAGGTATTATTGTGCATCAGGCCTAAATGTAAGAAAAGAAATGTGCCAAAATGACTTTCTATGTTCTGCAATGACATGTAGAGCTCTGATGGAACTCATCGAAAACAACATTTGATTTAGGTGTGTGTTATGAAACATTTTGTGATATTATATATTCTGAAAAATGTGAATAAAGAATACAAGCCGAACAGGCCTTATTGGAATGATGAGTCAGTAATGCGCAAGGAAGGCTGAGTACTTATTTATACAGTGTAAAGATAGGAATACAAGACAACAGTGTAGGAAGAAATTTAAGAAAAAACAGCACGTGTTTGATGAAAGACTGCGCCTCTTTAAACGGAGATATCAGAGAGGGCAGTTATTACACCTTGAGGAGATACAGACAAGAAATCCTCAACAGTTTTGGAGCCAAATAAACAAGTTAGACCCAAAATGACATAAGAAAATTCCAATGGAAGTCATGGCACAGGGGACTGAATTCTGATATTACACAGGTACTTAAGGAGTTGGAGAAGGGGTTTGCTTGCTTGTTCTCAGGTAACGAAAATGTGACATTTTGAGGAAGATTTTAATAAAGAGGTATGTTTCCTGAGAACTAAATTGGAAAATACAATGCTAGAACCCTCTTATCTACATTTGAAGTCGGTCGTTCACATACACCTCAGCCAAATACATTTTAAACTCAGTTTTTCACAATTCCTGACATTTCATCTTAGTAAATATTCACTGTCTTAGGTCAGTTAGGATCACCACTTTATTTTAAGAATATGAAATGTCCGAATACTGGTTGAGAATTATTTATTTCAGCTTTTATGTCTTTCATCACATTCCCAGTGGGTCAGAAGTTTACATACACTCAATTAGTATTTGGTAGCATTGCCTTTAAGTAGTTTAACTTGGGTCAAACGTTTCGGATAGCCTTCCACAAGCTTCCCACAATAAGTTGGGGGAATTTTGGCCCATTTCTCCTGACAGAGCTACTGTAACTGAGTCAGGTTTGTAGGCCTCCTTGCTCGCAAATGCTTTTTCAGTTCTGCCCACAAAGTTTCTATGGGCTTGAGGTCAGGGCTTTGATGGCCACTCCAATACCTTGACTTTGTTGTCCTTAAGCCATTTTTCCACAACTTTGAAAGTATGCTTGGGGTCATTGTCCATTTAGAAACCCCATTTGTGACCAAGCTTTAACTTCCTGACTGATGTCTTGAGATGTTGCGTCAATATATCCACATAATTTGCATTCTTCATGATGCCATCTCTTTTGTGAAGAGCACCAGTCCCTCCTGCAGCAAAGCACCCCCACAACATGATGCTGCCACCCCGGTGCTTCACAGTTGGGATGGTGTTCTTCGGCGTGCAAGCCTCCTGTTTCATCAGACCCGAGGACATTTCTCCAAAAAGTATGATCTTTGTCCACATGTGCAGTTGCAAACCATAGTCTGGTTTTCTGTGGATATAGATACTTTTGTACCTGTTTCCTCCAGCATCTTCACAAGGTCCTTTGCTGTTGTTCTGGAATTGATTTGCACTTTTCGCACCAAAGTACGTTTATCTCTAGGAGACAGAACGCATCTCCTTCCTGAGCGGTATGATGGCTGCGTGATCCCATGGTGTTTGTACTTGCTTACTATTGTTTGCACAGATGAATGTCATACCTTCAGGCGTTTGGAAATTGCTCCCAAGGATGAACCAGACTTGTGGAGACCTACAGTCGTGGCCAAAAGTTTTGAGAATGACACAAATATTAATTTTCACAAAGTCTGCTGCCTCAGTTTGTATGATGGCAATTTGCATATACTCCAGAATGTTATGAAGAGTGATCAGATGAATTGCAATGAATTGCAAAGTCCCTCTTTGCCATGCAAATTAATTGAATCCCCCCAAAAAACATTTCCACTGTATTTCAGCCCTGCCACAAAAGGACCAGCTGACATCATGTCAGTGATTCTCTCGTTAACACAGGTGTGAGTGTTGACGAGGACAAGGCTGGAGATCACTCTGTCATGCTGATTGAGTTCGAATAACAGATTGGAAGCTTCAAAAGGAGGGTGGTGCTTGGAATCATTGGTCTTCCTCTGTCAATCATGGTTACCTGCAAGAAAACACGTGCTGTCATCATTGCTTTGCACAAAATGGGCTTCACAGGCAAGGATATTGCTGCTAGTAAGATTGCACCAAAATCAACCATTTATCAGATCATCAAGAGCTTCAGGGAGAGCGGTTCAAGTGTTGTGAAGAAGGCAGCAGGGCACCCAAGGAAGTCCAGCAAGCGCCAGGACCGTCTCCTAAAGTTGATTCAGCTGCGGGATCAGGGCACCACCAGTACAGCGTTTGCTCAGGAATGGCAGCAGGCAGGTGTGAGTGCATCTGCACGCACAGTGAGGCAAAGACTTTATGAGGATGGCCTGGTGTCAAGAAGGGCAGAAAATAAGCCACTTCTCTCCAGGAAAAACATCAGGGACAGACTGATATTCTGCAAAAGGTACAGGGATTGGACTGCTGAGGACTGGGGTAAAGTCCACTTTCCGATTGTTTGGGGCCTCCAGAAAAAAGCTTGTCCGGAGAAGACAAGGTGAGCGCTACCATCAGTCCTGTGTCATGCCAACAGTAAAGCATCCTGAGACCATTCAAGTGTGGGGTTGCTTCGCAGCCAAGGGAGTGGGCTCACTCACAATTTTGCCCAAGAACAAAGCCATGAATAAAGAATGGTACCAACACATCCTCCCAAACATCCAGGAACAGTTTGGTGACAAACAATGCCCTTTCCAGCATGATGGAGCACCTTGCCATAAGGCAAAAGTGATAACTAAGTGGCTCGGGGAACAAAACATCAATATTTTGGGTCCATGGCCAGGAAACCTCAATCCCATTGAGAACTTGTGGTTAATCCTCAAGAGGCAGGTGGACAAACAAAAACCCACAAATTCTGACATACTCCAAGCATTGATTATGCAAGAATGGGCTGCCATCAGTGGCCCAGAAGTTAATTGACAGCATACCAGGGCAGATTGCTTAGGTCTTGAAAAAGAAGGGTGAACACTGCAAATATTGACTCTTTGCATCAACTTCATGTAATTGTCAATAAAAAACTGTGACACATGAAATGCTTGTAATTATACTTCCGTATTCCATAGTAACATCTGACAAAAATATCTAAAGACACTGAAGCAGCAAACTTTGCGGAAATTAATATTTGTGCCATTCTCAAAACTTTTGGCCACGACTGTACAATTTTTTTTCTGAGGTCTTAGCTGATTTCTTTTAATTTTCCCATGATATCAAGCAAAGGGGCACTGAGTTTGAAGGTAGGCCTTGAAATACATCCACAGGTACACCTCCAATTGACTCAAATGATGTAAATTAGCCTAGCAGAAGCTTCTAAAGCCATGACCTCATTTTCTGGAATTTTCCAAACTGTTTAAAGGCACAGTCAACTTAGTGTATGTAAACGTCTGACCCACTGTAATTGTGATACAGTGAAATAATCTGTCTGTAAACAATTGTTGTAAAAATGACTTGTGTCGTGCACAAAGTGGACGTCCTAACCGTCTTGCCAAAGCTATAGTTTGTTAACAAGAAATGTGGAGTGGTTGAAAAACAAGTTTTAATGACTCCAACCTAAGTGTATGTAAACTTCCGACTTCAACTGTATGTAACCCGTATTTAAATGAGGAGCTGTCTATGGCAGAAGTTAAGAAGGTGATTGACGCTGCAAAAAATGGGGAAGCGTTTGGTATTGATGAACTGCCGGATGAGATTTTAAAATCCCCTAAATTAATTTATGTCCTATATGATTTGCTCCAAATGTGTTTTGAGTACAGTATACTGCCATCCACTTGGAAAAGGTCTATAGTGAATCCCATTCCCAAATCTTCAAAAAAAAATGACCCTAGAGTACCACTGAACTACAGAGGCATAAGTTTATTAAGTATGGTTTATAAATTATATTCATCCATCCTCAACAATAGGCAAATTACATTTTTGAAGGACTAAAACATTCTGGTGGAAGAACAAAAGGGTTTTCGTAAATCCAGAGCCTGTATAGATCATATCTTCTCAGTCTGTACAATAAATAGATTACATCATGAGAAGCCTACTTTAATTGATTTCCAGAAAGCTTTTGATTTTGTAAATAGGGATCTTTTAGCCTATAGTTTAAAGACAGGGGTTGATGGGAAATTTTATCAAGCAATCCAGTCTCTTTACAAAGTACCAATTGCTTGTGTGAGTGTTAATGAATATCGTACAGATTGGTTTCCCACGCCCTCGAGTGTAAAACGTGTTTGCTTTGTTTATAAAGGATTTGGCAACATAAATGAAACAGTTAAATATTAGAGTAAGATATGATGATGAAATGCTAAGTATCCTTTTATATGCCGATGATATTATTTTGATGGCAGAAACTGAAGAAGACCTGCAGAACATGTTATCATGTGCAGTCAATTGGTGTAAAAGACGGAGACTTTAACACCAATCAAAAGATTAACCAGACAAAAACACAGATAGTGCTGGTTTTCTAAAATGCATTAAGAGAAGTGTTTTTCAGTTTTGTTTTGGTGAAGACTTTCTGAAGTTTACGAGCATTTATAAATATTTGGGTCTTTTTTTATTGATGAACATATTGCCTTTCTATAAGCAACGTCTGCTCTGGCCGACTCAGCGAGTAGAGTTCTTGGGGGAGGAAAAACTAAAACACCAAAACACTCAAAGATATTGGTTATGCCACGTACTCCAAACTGTATCAGACATGCGTGTGTCCTGTTCTGGACTATTCAGCAGGAGTGTGGGGTGCTAAGAGGTATTTTAAAAACTAACATGTTCATAACAGAGCAGTATGTTACTTTTTTTTTTTTACGTGTACACAAGTTTGCAACTCTATTTGAAATAACAGGGGACATGGGCTGGGAACACCATGAGGTGAGATGGAAGGCGTGTATGGTGAGACTTCAACTGTATGTATGTGTATTATTGCACTGCTCTAGGGGTGTAATTATTGTTTGGATAACCTTATTGACTTATGTATTGATGTATTGTGGGGTTTTTTTTTCACTCTTTTTGTGATGCGCAATGCAGAGAACGCCGGAAGAAGAATGACCATTTAAATACCACAGTGAATTATTATAGTGTTTGTTAAATGTGTCAATTAATCCCATAAGGGATGGATTACCATGTGGTGATTTGAGAACAAATACAATGTCATTCATTCATTTCATTGACTCCGGATGTGAATACGTATCCGATCAAGATATATTAGTGACTTATTTTTCATATATATATATATATATTTTTTAAAGTAAGCCTTTTTCTTCCACTTTGACATTAGACTATTGTGTAGCTCGTTGACAAAAATGACAATTAAATCCATTTGAATCCCACTTTGTAACTACAAAATGGGGAAAAAGGTCCAGGGGTGTGAATACTTTTTGAAGGCACTGGATATACGGAAAATAGAGCACCATATATGGGTTTACCTGATATGCTCTCTTCACTGTTTTCAGGGACCCAGATCTCTCTTGGGAGCAGTTTCCAGAAGGCAGGGGTCATCAGCCCTCAGTGTCTGCAGCACGTTCTTTCTTCTCAGGAACCTGTGCACGCAGATGATGATAAACTATCTTTCTCACACAAATCAACAATAGAAAACAACCTTTACCAAATGGTAGATTTCAAGATTTATAATGCCACACATGGAAGTGATGCGTCAAGCCTTCCTCGGCGGTATGCAGTCTAGTGGCATGCTCACAATGACCATTTATTGTGCATCATTAGTAATGGTACAGTAATTCAGTGACACAGAAAGGATACTGTTGATGACAGTAATGCCCCGCATCCTGAAGCCACTCCAAGCGATGGATGGGAGCGACTGCAGATCTCTGGGTGTAGGTAGCAAGGGTGTCGAGATTCTGCTCATACAACAGGAACGCACCAGACACCTGATTACTGATAGCATCTCGCACAGACTGGAGAGAAATAAGAGGGCCAAATAAGAGGGTCATCTGTGGTTACAAAAAGTGTTCAAGCTCTCTCATGAGTTTATGGAGTGAGCTACCATGTATCTTACATTATGTCTACTGCCCTGTAGGAGCTTGAAGTGAAGACGCTGGTGCAGATCAGGGAAAGTGTGAAGAGAGGTGTTGGCGATGTGGATCTTTTGAAACGCCCTCAACTGCTCTTCTATGTTTCCAAGTGAAACCATTAAAGGCTTGCATTCAGCCAACACTGAATTACATACTTTCTTGATTGTTCTCCAAGCTTTTTTTCCCTCAATACTTGGTTACGCGACAATAACGCAGGCATCCTAGTTCACATTCAGGACAAGTGACGTAAACATGAACGTTCTTCGAAATTATAGGTAAAAAATGACGCCAAGCGAAAGCGTATCCCCATTGGCTGGTCTCCGGCATTGTCTGCGTCTGCGTGTAAATTTGAAAATTTCGCCAACTGGAAAGAGAGGGAGGCAGCAGGATTAACTCGCTAACGAGAAAATAAAGAAAACATCGCCAGGTAAATCACATTTGTCAAACAATCTCATTGTTTAGATTAACATTGCATTGTATGTATTTCAAATCTGAAGTGAAACAGTCATTTTTAAACGGAGTAGCTTCAATCTGGCTAACTACTAACGTTAACGTAGCCTAGCTAACAACATTTCCGGAAAGGGGCTAGCTAACAGTAACTAGCAACATTTTTACCTCTTTTGCTAGCCCAAGCACCATTACTAATTTAGTGTACGTTACCAATGTACAGAGAGTCATGGGACGACCAAAGAGGACGACCAAACAACGTAAAAACCCCAAGTTGGACAAATTGGAGGCTTTTCTCGAAGATTTCGACAGTGAGGGTATGGATGACAAAGAACATGTAGATGCAAGTTGGCTGCTAGCCATTAACGTTATATGAACAGAAACCACCGTTTGTGAATTCACTTTGGTGTAACTTATCCAATCACACGTTGTCTTTGCAGTTAAAACCGTAGTTGAAAGGCTGAAGGAGAAGACAAACAGCCTCCTGAAAGATGCAGACAACTTCTACAACATGGCTGTGATCAAGCTGCCAAAGGCAGTGAGACAGATGAACTGGCTTGAGCATTGTGGTAAGTTAGCTGGCTAGCTAAGTGAAGAAGCATGTACCTGACTGTTCTCTCAGCTACCGCACAGCAAGCGGTACCGGAGCGCCAAGTCGAGGTCCAAAAGGCTCAACAGCTTCTACCCGCAAGCCATAAAAGACTGTTGAACAGTTAATCAAATGGCTACCTGGACTATCTGCATTGACCCTCTCCTTTTATGCTGCTGCTTTTTAAATGTTTAAATGATAAAAAAAAAAAAAAAAAAAAAATTGAAGTCATTTAACAACATTTATATTTACAATGATGGCATGGAAACAGTGGGTTAACTGCATTATTCAGGGGCAGAAAGACAGATTTTTACCTTGTCAGCTTGGGGATTCGATCTAGCAACTTCTCGATTACTGGGCCAAAACTCTAACCACTAGGCTACATGCCGCCCCACTCGCTGTTTATTATCTATGCATAGTCACTTTACCTCGGCTAACCTGTGCCCTGCACATTGACTGTTCCGTTACCCCCTGTATATAGCCTCACTTGTTATTTATTTTATTGTAACTTTTTTTGTTAGACTTTATTTTGGGTAAAGTTTAGATACTATTTTAATTATTTTTCTTAACTGCATCATTGGTTGAGGGCTTAAGTAAGCATTTCACGGTAAGGCTTACGCCGGTTGTATTCGGCACACGTGACATATGATTTTGATTTGGCGAAAGGTGGGTTAGAGATATGTTTTATCTGATGAACTGACACTTCTCCTTCATCCCTTCAGGGTCAGAGAAACCAAAGTCACCCGTGTCACCAGTGGAGGATGCCAAGGTGGGTTTTCTAAATTAAAATAGAATAATTCATAAACTGTTGGTTTTTAAGTGAGGCCATGGTTTTGACACCACAGAAAATGCCACCCAGCCAGAGTCGCTCTTCACTCTTATTTGTCTACTTCCAGAAAGTAGAGGAGGCTGCCCAAGTGGAGAGTGTTATGGCTGAAGTCCATACTATTCCCCCCAAGACTGTTAAAAAAGGTAAGTATTTGCTATATACCAGTTGTTATAGGTTATGTGTCTCCTTTGAATCCCACTGGATGTTGAAGTTACTCTGCTCCCCTCTGCAGCAAAGTTGAAAAGGGGTGGAGCCGTGACAAGTTCAGAGGATGAGGAGAACACTTTCACGGCCACAGGGAAGAAGGTTAGTGCTGTATTGTTTTTTTTTGCAAGGTTAGGGAGACTTACCGTGTGTTTGGTTTCACAAGCTCAATGTAGTCCTTAATAGTCTCCTTTCTTTTAGGCTCTTGCATTTTATTCCAAATGATAGCTCAAGTCATTATTACTACCAAGCCATGTCTAGCTCAAGCTGAAGACTTGCACTGTTGCCTCATCGACCATTTCTTCTCTGTTTCTCAGGGTAAATCAACTAGGAAACCTCCAACGTCAAAGAGAGCCAAAGCACTGTCAGTCAGCAAGCGGAACTCGTCCATCAGAAAGTAAGACCCTTTCAGCTGGAATCTGAAAATATTTTTGTGTGTGTTTTATGGTTGTACAAAAATGACTTGCTAATATTAATTTGCCACTTCAGGTCCAGTAGGAAGCCACTGGTCACTCCTTCCAGGAACATGTTGGACAGTTCCCTCATGGGCACTACCCCTCTCATCACACCACACTTTGACTCCAGGTAAAGTGGCAGTAGGTAATGTTCTGTGGCTTGTCCATGACCATTTTTGCCTAAAGCTGGTTGTTGTTAGAGAACGGTCTATCCAGTCTTTCCCCTAGTAAAATGTTCCAGTTGGGACACACAGGCCCTCAAAGCAACACTGGGTACCACTGCTTGACTTGTTGTCATATATCCCAGACTTCCCAAGACCCCAGCGGTGAGGATACCCCGCCACAAGGAGAGGGTTTACAGTATCTCGGTCAACGGCTCCCCCATCTCAGGAGGCGGTAATGATATAGTCATCAATGTCCCTGTGGGGAATGGAGAGGTAAGCAGCCTTCCATTTTTAGACTGATCCGTACTGAACAGTATGCACGACCATCTGACTTGGCTAAATACCCTCAGTAGCCCCTCTGACTGTGTATGCTACATGTGTACAATTATTTCCGTGACATAATTCAAGAAAAAAAAACTAGCTCTAGCAGGGCAGAAATGTGACACACTCACTTGTTGGAAAGGTGGCATCCTATGATGGAGCCACTTTGAAAGTCACTGACCTCTTCAGGAAGGCAATTCTACTGACAATATTTGTGTATGGTGATTGCATGGCTGTGTGCTCAGTTTTGTACACCTGTCAGCAATGGTTGTGGCTGAAATAGCCGAATCCACTCATTTGTATGCGGGTGTGTATTTTTTATGTATTTTTCTAAAGTACTTGTTGACATGATTGGCACATTTCATGTGTGTTAAGAAAGTTCCTCTGCTGACCTGAGTTTTTTTTTTTTTTGTTCCAGTGCATTCAGTTGCTGGCCAGTCAGATGGACACTGTGGACCTGGGACAGCTGGATGAGACAGCCATGAGGAGCATCCGTCTGCTTCAGGTATGGTCTTCACCAAATAGAACTATAAAATATGGCCACATCCATATGTCATGCTTCTAACAGAAGAGAAAGGGATGTGTTATGCATAACCGTAATAGCAGGTTATGGCGAAATCTCCAAATGAAAAGATTACAGTAAAGACTACATTTGCACATCTACGGTCCAATTCCATATCTGGATCAGGGTGTGCTATTTAAAAGATTATTCTTCTGCCAACATGACTAGCTAAGTGTTGAGCTTTCACAAGGCACTTTAGAGAAATGCATTGTCATTTTGGTTTGCACAAACGGGAGTTGTGTGCATTCAGGTACTTCTTTCATGGTAAATTCTCACAGTATGTTCTCATTTTGTTCAGAATAACCCTGAATGTAACGCCATGCCATCTTTCAGTACTGTAAATGCTATGCATTTTATATAGAAATGTGAATTGCACATTGTATGGTTGTTTTTATAATGCGGTATCTATTATAATCTTCCACCTGTCTTCTTTCAGAACACATCCATCTATGATGGCGTTTTACATATTACTCATGTTTATCGAGCGGTGTTGAAGTGGATTTCTATGTCGAACCCGTGTGTGTAAACAGTAGCCGTTACCATAACTCACATTCACTTTTCTCTCCACAGAACCGCCTCACAACACTGTGTGAATCCTCCGAATGACCTCTTCAGCGTCTTTTTTTGTTGTTGTACAAGAACCCCCCCCAGCAAAAAGAATTCTCTGTATATTTCTCTTTTAATACATAGTTGTTAATAGCTGTCAAGTCTCCTTTTGTGTAGTTATCTTAGCGTTCTTTATTGTTATGGTTTAAATGTTTTCAAATGGATGCCAAGCACGTGGGACTGTACTTGGAACAGGCTATTTTTCAGGGATGCAGTCTTCCATATAAAATACATTTAAAATGAGCAACATTAATAAACCCTAACGACACTTCCCCTCGAATAGTCTAACATGTTTGAAAGTTACTTGTGCCCTGTGAGTGAAAGAGAACGATATGCTTCATGCCTTCTGCTCATCAATAACACTTTGTCTGCCCTCTTGTGGTTGAGGTTTGCCAGTTCAGCTTGTACTGTACAGTGTGGATGAGGATCTTTTTTTTTTTTTTACCTTTATTTAACCAGGCAAGTCAGTTAAGAACATATTCTTATTTTCAATGACGGCCTGGGAACAGTGGGTTAACTGCAGTGGGTTAACTGCCTGTTCAGTCCATGAAATAAGAGGTCCATGCATTTTAGAATTATTCAGCGAAATTTTACAATACTTTGTTTTAATGTAAATATGCCATTTTGTTCACTTTTCTCAAAGTGAACTCTTTCAACTCTCTGGTGAATATCTTTTATTTGTGTGGTGGAAGTTGGGGAACCACTGCTTGCTGTTGTTTGGGGTGGTTGTTTATAGCCTAGATGAAGATCCTGGGGTAGTACTGGTAATACAGTACAGAAATACGACCACCTTTTCATGTTTTCCCATTGTCATTGTCACTTCAATATGCTGTAATCACAGACAACTAGACAATACTGTTTGCCTGCTTAGATTCCCTGAGACCACCTGCTCATTTGTGTTTCTGGAGGGTGCGTTATTCATGAAGACTCCAGGCAAATCAAGTTCCCCTGGAATTCAATTTGTCGCTAAGTATCAGTTTGACAGGATTACGTTCCACGAGATGCATTGCATTTTGATGTTTAAAGTGTACATTAGACAATGAGCTACAGCTTCAGATGTTTCCATTAACTCTAGCTGTCATACTGGTCACAGCAGAAGGAGCCCTGCCACGGCGTAACAAAAATATGGGCTTGTAGAAGCTTGATTAAAACGTTGGGGTCAAGCGTGTGGGGTGCCAGACTGCTTAAATAAATAAACTCTTATACCACCATAGCAGGGATTCAATCTGCCGCGTTGTCAAACTCGCTGCACTTATTTCAATGGTAATTTAGTTGAAAAAAAAAGAATCAGGAAGATGTTCAAGAAACGACTCCAGTTCTTTGTAGAATGCTAAACGAAATATATGGGAACTATTAAATTAAGTTACTCAGTGCGGAGTTGAAACGTAGATGAGTGACAATCCAAAACATCCAGATATCCTCTTGTACAAAAAAATAAAGACAAAGCAGTAGTAGTTAAAGTACTAGATTAGTAGATAAATTGCTAAATTAATGCTTAACTAACTACAAAGTTCCAGGGAAAGTTATTTGTGGCTTTTGGCAAAACAATTACCCATGTTGCACCACCCCCTTGATAGGGTTTAGATTTGGTATTTGTTGTTTAAATGCATGTGCAATGTGAGCAATACACAATTCCACCACGAAGGGGCAGTATCATACTGCTATATGAGCCCTTTCTAAAACAGCAGCTTCGTGTTCTGTAGTTTCAAGCCCAGCCATAACTCCCTCCTGTCAATCAAACAAATACCCTCTATCCCGAACACCAAAAGGTAAAATGATCCATGTCAGTTTAACATCATTCTCCACGGCTGTTTCGCTGAGTGTGATTGAGCACAAAAACACAGTCGGGTGGCCCTTCTTTAAATCTGTCAGGATGAGACACAGATCACCCGTTGATGAGGAAGTACATTTGATGGTAAAAAAAAAGAGTAGAGAGGATGGATGGGTGGGTCTTGGCATTGGGAGAGAGGGATGAATGGGAGATGAAACATGGTGACAAAGGCATGGCGATAATGACTGAGATGAGTGTACTGGGGAAAATAAAGCGATAGAGAGAACTACTACACAAGCATAGCTCCAAGGTGAAGATTGTCTGTCTGCAGTCAGGCTGAGACAAACAGCGAGAACTAAAAAGGAGCGGGAGGCGAGCTCCCAGCCACATGGCGGTCACGCAGTTTCATCTGAGCTCAATGGAAAGCTGTGATTTAAGCGGGACTGAACTTGTGCACCTCTCAGTGGATGGAGAGAGAGGGGAATTGGTGATAATGGAGTCTTCCATCAGGAAGAGTGAGTGAATGAGGGATTTATGATCATACCAAGGCCAGATCCGAGCATTACAGGCCATTATGACTGTTTGTTATATGCTGCACCTGTGCTAACGAGCGCGAGAAAGACGTAAAACGGAATAAAGAGCGTGTTCTAAGAGTAAGTGAAGTTCTTGCTCTTTTCTCCCAGGAGTACACAGGAGGATTGTTCAGCCTTTTTTCTTTCATTTTAACCCTATACCCATTCTCTAGCTTTCCCTCTTCTTTACTTACACATACACACTCCCTAGTGAGCGTGCACACTTTCTCACCTAGAATAGCCCCGTTGTCCCTTAGCTCACTGTACACACATGCACACTCCCAGGTCCCCTCACTGTCCCCTGTTTATTTATGCCCCAGCCACAATACAGGGATTAATTTCTCAAAGCCGATTTGAGCTCCGGCACGCTTCCTTTCAACCAAAGAGCTGGAGCAACTTTAGCACTGGGGGAAGTTTCCCCTTCACACTGGCTTAGAGGTGGACTCTTTCATCTTCTGAGGGAGGCGAGAGAGAGCGGCCCTTACCGATGCACAGCTGGGAGTCACTTCAAGTCTTTACGTCGCTTCCTCTTCTCTCCCCTTTTTTTGTTCACTCGGTCTTTCAATCTCTGTGGTTCTTTCCTCTTTTTTTTTTGTTTCTCTCTCCTAACTTGTTGACTTGTCCTGGCCAATCAGTGCATGGGGTTAGAGGTTGAGGAGGAGCCATTTGATTAAACTTGATTACTTATGGGCCCGTACTGTGTGCGAGCTTTTGATGTAGTCAAGGTATTCGAGGTATTCAATGATCATGAAGCAGGTGTTAGCGCTGGGCTGGAATAGAAGTTTGCATGAACAAGAATATCTTACTCTTCCTCCATATTCAAAATCAAATGAAAGTTTATTGGTCGTGTACACAGTTTAGATGTTACAGCGGATGCAGGGAAATGCCTGTGTTACTAGAGCTTAACAGTGCAGTAACATGTCAAACAAGTACACAAATATAAAATTTAAAAAATGAAACAAGAAATGTCAATTAATCCAATTAACAACCCCCCAAAAACAGTGTCAGTAATCCAAATGCAATCTGTGTATACACCGAAAATATATCCTAAGAATGATACAGTACGTACAACAGTAGATGGAGTATCTTAGCTGTGACAAGAATCCAGTATGTACATGTAGGTATGCGGTGTGTACAGTGGCCACCTGTCATTTTGAGGCCCACCTTTTTTTATCAAAAAATAAAGGGGGGGGGGGGTTGCCTTCTTTTCCACTTTATTTTTTACATTAATACGTGTCATATATCAGTGTACAAACAATGTAAAACAAATAATGAGGAATCATTGAGTTAATAAAACCACATACAAACTTGGTCTCTTTTTTGCTTTCTTTAGTAAAGGCAGCTCCAAAATGTAGGTGTTTCAGCCTAGCTCAGTGCTTTCTGTGGTGTTGGAGCAACCAGCAGAGAATACGGAGCGTAGGAGTTGGTAATGTTCTCTAGTTGCTCAGTTATTGACTCAGTGTTCTGTCACTCATGGGGACACTATGTAACCGCCAAATCGAAGGGTGGAGCTCAAAAATGCAAGCCCCTTGGGTGCTGACAGAGTTACATTAGAAGTGCCCATCCAATAAGTCTCAAGGTCATTGGCCACAGATAAAATGACGTCAAATCTACAGTAGCTTTGATTGGACTGTCAACATCATACTTTCTAAAATCTTAGCTAGCAGTCATCATCACGAATCAAGTCGACAATCTACTGGTAAATGCGATATAATCCTCGTCATAGGAAGATAAATTATAGATAAAACGTATCGGTGCTCATCGGCCATTGGACATAAACATTACACAACAAGTAGGAAATTGCAAATTCAACAATGAGTGGTTTGGAAGAAATCAGTGGCTAACTACAAGCATTGCAAAGCAATCACTAGCCTGCTATTCAGTGGAATGAGTGTGTGGTCCCAAGTCTGGGTTTAATGGTGTCTTTTCCAAGCTTAAAAAGGATAAACATTCAACATTGGTCATGCTGTCAATCCAGCATGACTTCTGCCGTGCTCAAAATAACTGGAAACTCAGAACTGGGAAATGTAACTTCAAGTGAGTTCAAGACAACTGAGAACTCTGGGAAAAAAACGATCTCCGACTGGGAAAATACGTTTTGAACGGTCATCCAACTCGGAATTGCAAGTCGGGAACTCAAGCATCTTTCTTGAGCTCCGACCTGAAGATCACTGACGTCACCATGATTCAACCTTGTTTTTTTCCCAGAGTTCCCAGTTGTCTTGAAAGCCTCATAAATCCAGAGAATGCCAGACTTTGTAACCAAAATTTGCCCACAAAGGACCGCCGCGCCACCTTCCTGTTCAAGTGAGCACAGAAAGGTGAGTCCAAAAATGTCTTGTATGCTGCTGCATAAATGATGTAATATGCCAGGGAGATATGTATACTGTAACTAAGAAAGTAATACTAAGTGTATGTTGTGTAGTAAGCTGTTAGTTGCCGATGTGCCACCCTAATAATTTGGTATTTTTCCTCCCTCATAACTTACTGTTCTGACTTGGTGGTACACATGTAGCCTATATCCTGTTTAAGATAAATGTAATCATTGAATATTGTGAGGGCTTTCGTTGGCTGCTTATATGCCCCCTGTATTTATCCTACGGTTCTGACTTGGTGTGCAGGGAGAATACTGTAAGAACAGCCCATGTACAGCGACAGAATTCAGAACATTTCAAAGTGCTGAACAAATAGTTATGTCTGTCCTAGCTCGCTCATTGTCTTCATTGAAATTACGGATAAACCCTTATCTGCTCGCCGTCCCCTTATGCCATAGTTTGTACATATCAATTGTCAGTAAAAACCACATTTGTTTAAGTAAGTCAGCCATATCAGCTATGTTTTTTTAAAAAGCAGTAACGGAGGCTGAATGAACAGACAAAGCTCCGCTGATAGCCAGGTGTAGCAGTGGTAAGGTATTGGGACTGCTGTTGGGACTCTGCGGTTGGGACAGCTTTTTGTAGGCCCTAACAGTTTGTGGGCACTGTTTGTCACCGTTATAGTGCAATTAATGTATTGTTTAGTGTTGTGTTGTGTAACGGCTTTGCTGGCATGCATCTAAACATTATATACATATTTTTCCACACCAAGATTTGCATGCTAAAATCACCACTGGGTGTGTATAAACAGTAACAAAAATGCAACCTACAGCAGTAGATAGCTCTTTCTAATACAGTATATGTTAAG
Source organism: Oncorhynchus keta (assembly GCF_023373465.1). Classification (NCBI taxonomy): domain Eukaryota; kingdom Metazoa; phylum Chordata; class Actinopteri; order Salmoniformes; family Salmonidae; genus Oncorhynchus; species Oncorhynchus keta. The sequence goes on along the minus strand of NC_068440.1, from coordinate 6,655,840 downwards.
AATACAGTATATAAATACAATGTGAAATACAGTAAAAAAGAAAACGGGGAGTGTCCAGTGTTTAATGTCTCTATACACTGTACATGGGACAGCGGCGTTGGCTGTGTATGTGTTTGTGAGTATGGCCTTAAGCATGTGTTAGTGTATATGTGACTGCAGGTGTCTGTGAGCTTGTGTGTGTGTGTGAGTGTGTGGGAGTACGTATGCATAAAAATCAGGAAGGTGCAGGACAGAGTACTGGGCAGGTTGACGGCTAGTCATGGCTGTTCAACATTCTGATGGCCTGGTGATAGAAGCTGTTTCCAAGCCTGATGCACCAGTACCATCTGCCAGAAGGTAGCAGAGTGAACAGTCCGTGGCCCGGTTGGCTGAAGTCTTTAATGATCTTCTTGACTTCTTGGAGGGCAGGCAACATGCCCCCGATGGTGCGTTGGACAGTGCAGATGCTGTACAAAGCAGCCCAACAGAATGCTCTCAATGGTGCATCTGTAGAAGTTTTATTGGCCATGTCGAATTTCTTCAGCCGCCTGAGGTAGCAGAGGCGCTGTTGTGCTGATGTGATGGAACCATTTCAGGTCCTCAGTGATGTGCATGCCAAGGTACTTGAGGCTTTTAACCATCCCCAATGTGGCCCTGTCGATGTAGATGGGGGTGTGCTCTCTGATTTGTCTCCTGTAGTCCACGATCAGCTCTTCACTCTAAAAAGAAAAGATTCCTGGAGGATTCTTTAGTTTAACTTAAGGTGAAAAAATGAACCTTTGGGTTAATTTAAGAACCTATACTCTGCCATCAGTTTGTTTTTTAACCTTTGCAGACTTAAGGGGTGCTTTGAAGAACTCTTGTCAATAGAGGGATTAAGTTTTGGAACCAGCTGTGAGCGTGTGACTAAAGGGCATTGTGCGTATAATTACGCGGCTGTCAGCCAATCAGCATTCAGGGCTCGAACCACCCAGTTTATAATTCAAATTAAGCAATGCTGGTCAAAAGGCAACTGGAAGCGAGAAGCGAGTGGATGGTTGGAAAGATGTGACAGATAAGAGATGACTTGCAACGGATCAACGTGAAAGGTGAGCGAACCTTAGCTATTCGCTAGCTAAAGATAATAATTCATTCATCAAACTACTATCAAATAAATAAAAGACAATACATCATGTACTCTTCGTTTTTCATCAGCTAGCCAAGCTACAGAGCCTGTAATATTAGCTGGAAATTGTTGTAAAAGTGTTGGTACGTTTTAGTTAAAGTTACTGTAACCGTAGCTAGCTAGATTCCATATCGAGACATTTTTGTCCTCACTTAAACCCATGCTACACTCTCTCAACATCTCCTTCCATCCTCCTCCCTTTAGTCCCTGGCTTGGGAGCGGTGAACTCTGATAGAGAAATGTATCAACCTCCACGAACAGGTAAGACACACACACACACACAAATGACCCAATGTAGGTTGTTAAACTTGTTGTTAAACTTGTTTGTGTTTGTGTCGAATTGAAGTCTTTCAGGTTAGTGTTATTGGGGCGGCCCGTTCTGTCCTCTGTATTTCAGACCAAAGCAAGACTATGTTTGAAGCTCACTATGGATCTACAAACAGGTTAGCCTCTATAAAGTCATTGAATGTATTTGCAGTGTGATTATAGTGTGTTCTGTTTTATGTCTTTGACTTTTCCAACACTAACTGAGTGGTGAATGAATGTATTTTACAGTGTGATTATTGTTGGCTCTGGTAGTCCGATGTCTTTTCAAATACCAACAATGGTGAATGAATGCATTTACAGTCAATCAATCAATCATTCCAGTGTGATTATTGTATGTACTGCGTAATTCCTTTGTCTTTTCCAGTGCCAACTGAATGGTGAATGTCTGGTGTAATCTTATCATCTTTTTGTATGTGAGAAGATACGTTGTTTCTTCTCCATTCTGTATATTTGAACAAAATTCAACTCCAGTTTAAGAACTGGGATAAGCTACAAATCTCATTGTTCGCATCTCAAATGTTCATAAATGACCAGCACACCTTCCTAAACCTTTAACACCATAGACAATATGATTACTCAGTTTATATGGACTATTAAAAGGACGAGGATTAACCGAGCTAGATTACAGGCAAAGATTTATTAGGGAGCTTTAATCCTCCCTTCTAAGTAATTATATCAAGAAGCCTTTAACTGCCCAGATAGGCTCTCCTTATTGAGAAATCTAATAGGCCAGTTTGGGTTGACACGGAAGAACTAAATGTCCCATTTGGAGCATCATATTATCGGAGTCAACACTTAAACGTGGGACTGCAGAATCCCATAATGTCCCATACTAAGAAATATGGCATCAGATAAATTAGAGACGGACATCTTCACCTTTCCCGACAAGCTCTGCTTCGTTATGGAACAACCATCAATACAAATTAGGGGGACAGGCGGTTGTCTGGAAAGAGTGGTATATATTTTGTTTAGGCCTCAGCACTAATACATTTCACTTTTGCTTTGAGTGTCAACTTGAATTTGAGTGTGGCTGTGGAAGACTGGGCCCTTGATGATGTCCGCAAGTGGCTGAGTACCAATGATCTCCATGATTCCGTCCCATCATTCCAAGGCTCACAAATCTGTCTGAAGAATGCCAACTCTATTCAAATTGTCCACTTTGCAACTAACATACTTTCTCTGTGTCCAGACTACTCACACATGATGTTGAGTCACTGACATGATCTTCCTGTCCGTGTTGGCGCCCCCCCCCCACGGGTTTGTGCCGGCCTATATCATTGTGTTTACTTGATAGCTACCTACACAAATAGCTAGCTAGAACAAAGTGTTAATAAGATAAAAATGCATTAAAAAGATTTAGGTTGGTGGTTGAAATATCCCTCTAGTATTATGGGGGCTGTGCTTCGGCGGGGTTATATCCTGCCTGTATGGCCCTGTCCGGGGGTATCGTCAGGATGTGGCAACAGGGTCTCCTGACCCCTCCTGTCTCAGCCTCCAGTATTTATGCTGCAATAGTTTGGGTCAGTCTGGAGTATTTCTCCTGTGTTATCTGGTGTCCTTTGTGAATTTTAAGTATGCTCCCTCTAATTTTCTCTCTCTCCTAGGACCATACCTCAGGACTATCTGGCCTGATGACTCCTTGCTGTCCCCAGTCCACCTGGTCGTGCTGCAGCTCCAGTTTCAACTGTTTTGCAGGCAACTATGGAACCCTGACCTGTTCACCGGACGTGCAACCTGTCCCAGACCTGCTGTTTTCAACTCTGTAAAGACAGCAGGTGCAATAGAGATACTCTGAATGATCTGAATGAAAAGCCTGAATGAAAAGCCAACTGACCTTTGCTCCTGAGGTGCTGACCTGTTGCACCCTCTACAACCACTGATTATTATTATCTGACCCTGCTGGACATCTATGAACATTTGAACATCTCGGCGATGTTCTGTTATAATCTCCACCCGGCACAGCCAGAAGAGGACTGGCCACCTCTCATAGCCTGGTTCCTCTCTAGGTTTCTTCCTAGGTTCCTGCCTTTCTAGGGAGAATTTCCTAGCCACCGTGTCTCCACATCTGCATTGGGGTTTTAGGCTGTGTTTCTGTAAGAAGTAAGAAGGGCTTTATGAATACATTTGATACTACCAGCCAGTTTCAACAGCCTTCACCCAGCATACATGGTTCAACACAGTCAACAATGGATTAGGTCTGTTGATGAGATGGATTTCCATGGGTTAGCTGGAGACAGGGACCCAGAGGGAAGTGTCCATTCCACTCCGCCTCTGGATTGCAGTTAGTGAAAATGAATTGATTTATTAACTTATTAATAAGCACAACACACTTTTGTTTCCACATGTTCATATGCGTTTCCTACAGTGACATCACTGACCAGAACTCTGACATGTTATTTTGTATATTTTATCCCCCCCCACAGAGCACCAAATTGATGGAGTGACATTGATGTCATTGGACCAAAAGAATGGTGGCGCAACTGGTTCCAATAATTAAAGTCCGAATCAAATTCACAAAATGAATGGAGAATCTAAAAGCTGTAAATAGGTAAGTCAATGCATGACTGTCATCTGCATCATTGATCCTATTCCAATTCTCTGCAGTTTTGTTTTTTCAGAGCCTGAAAGCACTAAACGGTGTTGTTGTTAGTTCACAGCTACAGCAAACAGCCCAGCAAAATGACCCAGCATCTGTCCAGCACAAGTACCCACCAATTGGACTTCAGCATGACACATCAATCAGCCTAAGAGTCTGGCCATCTGTGTTTAGATTTCCAGGATTTTTTTTTCTTTTCTTCTTCCTACTGTGAAAGTCTCAGACTGTGCAGGTGTTGTTCAACTTCATGCGTACCAACACTTCGTGACTATAGTTATGTAATATACTGATCTTAATGATGTAAATTCCTCACTTATGAATCATAATGGGCGCGTGCGTGCGTGTGCATCAGCGTCACCTCGAGCCCTTCCGTCTGTCCATACCGTTGTCATAATCACTGCAGCTGATAGCATAGCACAGGACATACTCAACTTTTGCATGATGATAATCAACCTCATCAATGTAATTTGTATTACAAACAGAATTGTTCGTCAAAATGTTATGTTGTATGTTTCTCATTTGCTTTAGGTACCCCAGCAATGCATGGATGTGTGCACAGCGCTCATTCAAAAGTACCCCTCGTTGAGAGACCAGACAGGGAAGGGATATGAAAATTCTTCAGTTTTCCTATACACATTAATTCACAGTAATAACTTTTTTACACCATAAATGTGCTGGCTTGGATATTTTCTTCTCACAATGTTAAACTATCACATTCCCAGCAGCATAACAAGACCATCTCTCGTCTGCTCTTCTGACCTCAGTCCCAATAATCCATCTTGACATTTCTCCTCTTCACATTTGATTTTTTAAGGAGTCATGGCACGGGCATGATAAAAAATAAATACAAAAAGAAGAGTGGCAGCCGCTTGCTCACGTTGCACAAGTGCAGGAAATGCAGAAGAGGTTTGAGAGGCAAGTGAAACAAATGAGACCAGACGCTACCAAAACATGAAGACCTGACCAAAATAGCCAAGGTAACTACACACAAATAATGGCGCATATTCAGTGCGTCAAAGTCGAACCGTTGATCCCGGATCAGTTTTTACGATCATAAATAAGATTGTATGGACATGTGGGGGAGGACCTGATCCAAGATCAGCACTCTGAGATGCTTTGTGAATATGGGACATTTTGCCTTTTTCTATAGACTTGATCATGATTGAAAAGGGGGCGGACTTTGTATCCATCCTGGAAGGGAGAGTAGCAGTGATCCAAAGTCTGGTCTGAGTGTGTGGAATTTGATAAACCGGACCTTAAATTTGTTCTGTTAAAAATCCCCAGTCACAATGAACACAGCTTCTGGATGTGCCTATTTCAGTTTATTAAAAGTCCTGTATAAATCCTTGGGAACTCAAGTGGTCATTTATACAGCCGTGAGGATAACGAAAGAAAGTTCCCTCGGGAGATAACTACGAGAGCTTTTAGAAATTGCCGTGGTCACACAAAGAGTTGTTGATCATGAAATATATCCCACCTACTTTGCTTTTCCCTGACGCCTTTGTCCTATCCACCCATTCGATGGAAAACCCTGTGGGTTGAATGGCTGGGTCGAGTACTGATGGTGTAAACACGTCTCAATGCCCAATGAGATCAGTTACTGCCATTTTGCTGGATATTGGTAATCCAATCACAGATTAAATGGAAAAAGATTTGTGTAAAATATTATATTTATTTGAAGAGTTCATTGGGTTTATGAAAATCTGGTGGGTGGAGGTATTGTTGATTGTGTAGAACAGTGTTCCCCAAATGGCGAATGGTTTTATTTGGCCCTGAGCAACATAAAAATCTATAATTCTGTTGGTTATAAGACAAAAACATCAGGAAATGAGCTCCAAGTGATTTTAATTTAAGAAATATGTTCCAGTATTCCCACGCATAATAGAGAAACGTTATCGAATTAGTCAAGTTTTTAATTATTCTGTTTTAGTATTACATATCTGTTTGGGCTTCTTGCCATCAATTTGCCATCTACAAATTTATTTGTAATTATGTTCCGGCCCCCTGACCATCCGCACAAAAAAAAAAAAAAAAAAAACGTCCCGCTGCTGAATCTAGTTGATGATACCTGGTGTAGAAGGCAGTGTGTTTACCAAGCAGCAATAGCGTGGAGATTCATCTAATTAACTCACCAACTAATTACCTCAACTTCAATAAGACTGTAATAAAGAGTATGGATTTGTGCGCTCCCTCTTTGAGGCAATCATCAGAACTCATTCACGCAACCATACGTGCACGCTTAAATGTGCACACACCTCACACAAAGATGTGTACTGGCATGCATTTCATGTCCTACACATTCTGAAAGTGGTTGGAGAAAAGTAGCAGTTTTAAAGCAAATTTTCTGCAATATTACACATTTTGCATTGATTTAGGACATGTTCATATCAGGTGAGATTGACTAACAAAATCAAATGTGGACCTTCTGGAGGTCAGGGCCCATGGGCATAATTACATAATTACTCTACTTTAAAAACCTGGGTCATTCCACCAATTCGGTGTCTTGTAAGAAGTGCAACTTGTCAAATAAACAAATGTTACCTCATTTTAACATTCTGTCACAAAGAGCACATGTTCAACTTCATAAAAAAACAAGTTTTTCAATCTAAAAAGGCTAACAAAAAAAAGGCCTATTAAGTGCCAAATAAAGTAACAGGCTTGACAAAATCATCTTAAATCAGCCATGAATCCTCTTGTGACGGGGAAGCTTCACAAACAAATGGTTATACCATTTCTAGTCTGTCTGTCTATGGGTAAAAGGGTTGACGTGTTATATAGATGTTCAATGTTTCTTCTAAATAGAGAGTTCATGTAACAGGGTTGACCTTTTAAATGGGCGACAGATGTAAATGAATCACAATCTTCAGAAATGACCTTTTCAAAGCAACCACATAACCAGGACTTTACAATGATGCTTAAAAATGTGGAGAAATGTTGAGGTTTAGTGGTTTAAAATCTTCCAGGAAGTCACAGAGGGAGACGGAGGGACGTCAAATTTTGGCACTTCTCCATATAGACCACTTCTCCATGTGGTCTATATTAAAGAGAAATTCATTTCATATACCAGGCTTTTAAAAATGTAATATTGGTGCACAATTTCTACAATTTTTTACTTTCAAAAGGACAGAAAGGGCACTCTTTTGGAATGACTCAGCTGGCTAGACTAACTTACTTAGCAATCTAAAAATGTTTAGCTGACATGGGCTAATTTAGTGGCTGTAAGGAGAACACTACCTGGAGTAAGAGTTACCTAATTCAAATTCCTGAGTTGTAGCTTTTAACACATTTTCCAACTTGAGTTATTCCCTGTAACCATTTAAATTCTTATTAAAATGTACAACTTTTATTTCTTAAACCGCTGTCTGTCTCATGTTGTTACAATACCACACAAATGTGATATGACAAGCCTCTCCACCTACGGGCTTGCATGCCACATAGTAGGCATCGCAGGGGGTGTTTGTCTTAAAGTGGCCATCATGGTAAAGACTCCACGGCCCATAATCCTCTGCTCGACAGGTCACCTGGCCCGAGTGGCCTCATTATGGTTTAAATAGAGTAGAGGAGCAGGAGCTGCCAAAGTCAGAGGTTCAGTCCACCGCCACTCAACTCCATCATAAGTCATGGAGTTAAATTCTTGGCTACCATCCATAAGGCCTTCTTTTAAAAAGAAACATGTTTTACTCTCACATGTAAACTCCACTGACGTGTCACTCTAAGCTCTGCCCAAAGCTGTCATCCAACTAATCAAATTAGTTCTGCACTTAAAGTGGCGCCAGAGACAGAAGAGGAAGTGAGACATCCCACTCCCTCATTTTTTGTGGTTCATATACAGCAAATTAACTAAGCAGACCAGAGCCAACTGCTATCGCACTGGTGCCTATGGGAGAGCCACCCCTTAAACAGACCGGAACTGAGACAATTTTCTTTCAATGGTAAACGGCCTGAGTAAGACATCTTCATTTATCCACCATCTTTGGAGGAGCTTCCCCAGAACAAGTTTGAGGCCTGGGATTCACTCCTGAACACAATTCCAGGGCTCTTTCTCAATTAAGGCCTGGATTCAATCCGGAGAGTTCTTGCATGAGGTTGTGAACAGAACGTTTGCAGAGAAGAACAAAACAAAAAGGTGAACTGAAAGAGTTTAGTTTTCTGTGAGCTGATTGGCTGCATCATTTCACAAGGGGAATGAATCAGACTTGCATTGGAAGCAAGAACAGAATCTAGCTCAAAGCCTGAAGCACTCCAAAAACACAGAAAAAACACTTGCTCTTAAGGGAGATTTTTTTATAACACATTTCAATATTGCAACAGCCATCTGTCTTTCTAACAGGTAAAAATCATCCAAAAACGAAACAAAGAAAATATGTTTTAATATTCCAAACACACACGTTCATTGGCAACGGCCCTACATTTAAACAATAAAACCCCTACACAGTGAGCAGATATTTTCAACACATTGTTCTTCAAAGAAATTATAAAAATAGATTGCATTTTCAAATACATATTTACAGTATTAAACATTTTGTAATCGTCGAGTAGTAAACAGTGGGTGGGAGGGACAACAACTGAGTTAAGTCGCTAGCGAAAGGTCTATTTTGGTGTCTGCGTATACAGGGGTGGTGAGACTTTCTAGATATGTGCATGTGTGTGAGTCTATAGGGCTGCGTTTACACAGGCAGACCAATTCTGATCTTTCTCCACTTTTGGTCTTTCGACCGATCAGATTAGCTCTTTCTACAATAAATGGGCAGAATATCAGAATTGTGCCTTTTGTAAACGCAGCCTAGGAGTATATTTTGGGTTTATATACAGTAATGTTAAGGCAAAACAGCTACGAAGAGAGAGTATGTAGGGAAGAGAGGAGGACATACACTGGTAGTCCTTTCATACCAGATACCTCACTATTACAATAACCCATCTACGAACCAAACGGAACCAATAAAACATCGACTGTGTTGCTAGCTACACGAGTATGATAGAAATCAAATAATTCCCCAAAACGTGTTAACTACAATTAAATGTTACCGTTTTTGTAAAATACATAATACTGACAAATGGAAGGGCTTGTAGATGCAGTGGGGGGTTGTGGGTCCTATGTCAGCTTGAGTTGCTGTCCCCCCCCCCCCCTCCCCAAAATAAATAAATGAGATCACTCTACGACATTCTGAAATACTGCAATACTGTTTCTATAATGCAACACATCGATACCGTACATCCAGCGACACTGGACTCAAATTGTAGAAGTCCTATATCAACTACTGGTGATTTGTTAACAGTATCCAAATTATTCAATACCCCTGTCTATGAGAAGAAAACAGTCAACATACTATAGTGTAAGTCCTCTTCATAATACCTTGTTCAGTACAGGACACCATTATTCAGTAACAGAATCCCTCGAACTGTAAAAAAAAATATTACAAAAATACAACATTTCATGATTTACACTGAAACCAGAGGACATGTGCTTTGCAGCATCCTTAAACACAAAATGTAATTGATTATTTATTCAATCAAGTATGTCTATTTTGACCCTCGTAACCTCTTCCCGTCAGGAGGTTGTGTGAGAGTCTGTAAACTGTAAATGCATAAATAAAAATGAATACATATTAAATATACTGTATGTCAGCTTGAGACTTGACCTTTATTCTTAACAGTGCAATATACCCTTGTAGTGAAAATGCTTTTTAGATGGGAGAAATATATTAGCGAGACGCAACATGACACACCACTGACATCCCGGCTAAGGGACATTAGCCATTCCACACAGGGAGAGCAGACACAGTTAATGGAAAAATGTTAGAAAAAAGATAAATTGTGTAACAGACGAAATAGGAATGAACAATCAAATACACGTAAATCCATTGTTTTGATTTGCACAAATTCCTAGTTGTTTTTAAATCGGTCGTTTTTTCCTGAAGGTACGTTTTTTCCAGCCTCATGATTGGTCGGGCCAAGACAAGACACAGCCTGGGTTCCGCCCACACCGTGGGAACCTGTCACTTGAACAAACAACCGGGATAGGAGGTTTTTAACCACTGAACTGAGACCAGATTTACAATGTCAACTCTGTTCGACAGACAGAACTTTCTCCATTGGTACCTTATCCCACTGTACTGAGGCCAGTGGTAGTGGGCCAGCCCTGTTAGATGAACAGTACTTCTCAACCAGGGTGGCTTTAACCTCAGTTTTGAGACCAGTGGTTCAGTAGAGTATCACTTGAGGGGACTGTTCTTCTCCATCAAGGAAATGTTATTACCCCATGTTCTGAGACCAGTGGTAGAGTGCCAGACATTTTAGATGGACAGTACTTCTCCATCAGGGTAGTTTTAAGTCTATTTAACTACTGATCCAGGGCCAGTTGTAAGAGAGGAGATCTAGTTGATTCGGGTCAGCGTGCAGACAGAAGTCATGTGACCTCCGACAGAGTACGCTGATCACATGACTGGAAGATGCCTCCTTCCCAAGGACTTAAGAGAGGGAGGAGGGGCAAGACGGGGGAGAGAGAAGGGGAAAGAGTGGGTGGGTGAAGTGTGGGCAATATCTTTGCCCACCTCACTATCCACTTGATTTCGTCCATCTGAATGAGCGACGGGTCCTTCTATTCATCCACTCGTCCGTCCGTCTGCATGTGTGTGTATGTGTGTGTGTGTGTGTATGTGTGTGTGTGTGTGTGTAGGTCAGACCTGCACCCCTCTGCCGTGCATCTGGATGACCTGGGCTCTAAGGGTCTGGATGGCAGACAGGATCTGTTTCTGGTGCTCCAGAGAGGTGACGCCTAGACTCAACACGTCTCTGTGAAGGAGACCCACAGCACAAAGACATCCGTTAGACTATACCAACTCACATTCAGGTGCGCAAGCGCAAAAAAGCAAGGCTTACGGTCAACGCACACGCGCTCATTCAGAGCCACTCACTGGACTGTCATACGGGCCACAGACTCCAGGTAGCAGTATCCTGCCGCGGTGAAGTTGTCCTTGTAGCGCCCCATGTCCACCGCATCCAACCACTCCCCTACCGAGTTAAACGAGGGGAACGACGGAAGAGTCCGCTCTGCCAGGGAGATGGAGGAGCCCAGAGGGAGGGTTCCTAGCTGAGGGAGGGTTCTACGGATAGAAAGAGAGAGAGAGATTCATGGGTCTATTGTTATCATAAGCGCTAGTATTTCTACTCTGGTATCAAAACTCAGTGGGACGTGGGGAACCTGCTTGGACGACATAAACCATTTCCATGTCAGCCCACGTTGGCCAGCAGAGTCCTGTTACCTGTTAGCCCGTATGTTAGCCCATGTTTAGCCCGTGTTCAGCATGGTTTCCAGTGGCCTATGTCCTACCTGCGTGCCAGTGTGGAGGAGCCGATGCCGTCGGGGCTGCGGATGCTCTTGCTGAGAGCCGAGTGGATCTGGCTGAAGGTGGGTCTCTCGGTCCTCTCCTTCTGCCAACAGTCCAACATCAGCTGGTGGAGGTGAGGTGGACAGTTCATAGGGGCGGGCAGGCGGAAGCCATCCTCTATCGCTTTGATCACCTAGGACGAGACGGAGAGAGAAGGCGTGTTAACCTACGGGGAGAAATGTTGATAGTGAACGAGGACTCCGGTAGCTTCAGGAGATCTCCGAAACAATATCCCTTTACGCAAGGTTCTCTCAAAGAGCGAACCCATCAAACAGATTGGTCGCCCCTGTAAAGACTGCTCCAAAAACACTTCAAAAATATCCTCTCTCAGTTTTAGAAAACCGTGCTCCCGAGAAAGAGCTCGACCCGTCAATAAAACAAACAAAAAAGGTTGAAAATGTTCCTTTGAATCACGTTCACCAAAAAACACTGTCCTCTTCAGTTCCATCCTGACCTCAATTCAACCAAACAGTGTTTCTCCATTGGCTAGAATTTTCCATTTCATCAGAGATGAAAAACAAAGGGCATGTTAGATCAGGGTGTGGGTCTGGGTGAGTTAACGGTGATATTAACTATCCGTTTAGTGCATTAATATCTCAAGCGCTCAGCCAGCTTGGACTTTGACATTTCATTTGGAGAGTTCAGTGCCGTGAACATGGAGGTAGAGAAAACGTCTGGATCGTGATAAACCCTCACGGTTCCTATCCTAGCCGAGGGAGGGTTCCTAGTCGCTCATTTCAACATGACACGGTCGTCTAGTTTGCCACTTTATTGTTCAGTGGAACGTTTTCGTAAGGAGTCATTTTAGACGGCATATTTGCACGAACAAGCGGTTGAATTAAACGTGAACTTTGTGAACTCTGACGAACCCTCTGTCTACTGTTAATAGTCATGATGCTGCCTTGGATCAAAGACACTTTGAAATCACATGGTCTCACTTTCCTCTTCAACAAAGTCTCACGCAACACTTCCTGCTGTGCTCGTCGGAAGTCTTGTTTTCTTCAAAAGTATAACATTTTTAAAAAAACTGTCTAGGAAAAGGAGAGAGGGGAGGGAGGGAGCAGGGAACAAAAAAAAACACCCTCATCGACTTCTCACACAAACAGCTGATGGCAGGGTGCTATCGATTGGACAATCTCCACACCCTCCTAAAATAGCTACACTTTCATTTCCTTAAAAGAGACTGTCGCTTTCTGCCGGGATTTTATGCTTCCTCTAAGAGCGGGGCGCGTGGTGGCACTTTGGGACGGCCACTAGAGAGGGACGTGGTGTCCTTAAGAGAAATAGGATTGGTCACAGAGCTGAAGTGGACTTATGCCAAAGAGTCTCTTAGAGAAGCACCTGTGGCTTTCCCTCTTTAATAAGATCTGAGCTATCCCGAGTCAGAGTTCACACAGTTTGAGAGAGAGAGAGAGAGAGAGAGAGAGAGAGAGAGAGAGAGAGAGAGAGAGAGAGAGAGAGAGAGAGAGAGAGAGAGAGAGAGAGAGAGAGAGAGAGAGAGAGAGAGAGAGAGAGAGAGAGAGAGAGAGAGAGAGAGAGAGAGCAAAGGGAATAAGAGAACTTATAAATAGAAAGGAGAAGAGGGAGATGAATAGGTAGAAGGTAATCGCATAGGGAATGGGGTGAGGAGGGGACAGAGAGCTGCACATGTGGAGAGCTTGAGACAGACGGAGACAGAGAAGGAAGGAAGAGAGATGGGGGTGCGAGAGAGAGTGAAGAAGAAGATGGGGGATGCGAGAGAGAGGTGAAGGAAGAGAGATGGGGATGCGAGAGAGAGAGGTGAAGGAAGAGAGAGATGGGGGATGCGAGAGAGAGAGGTGAAGGAACAGAGAGATGGGGGATGCGAGAGAAGAGAGAGAGATGGGGGATGCGAGAGAGAGAGAAGTGAAGGAAGAGAGAGATGGGGGATGCAGAGAGAGAGTGAAGGAAGGAAGAGAGAGATGGGGGATGCGAGAGAGAGAGAGAGAGAGAGAGAGAGAGAGTGAAGGAAGAGAGAGATGGGGGATGCGAGAGAGATGGAGAGAGAGAGAGTGAAGGAAAAGAGAGATGGGGATGCGAGAGAGAGTGAAGGAAGAGAGAGATGGGGGATGCAAGAGAGAGAGGGAGTGAAGGAAGAGAGAGATGGGAGGATGCGAGAGAGAGGGAGAGAGAGGGAGAGAGAGAGAGAGAGAGAGAGATAGAGATAGCAAAAGGGAATAAGAGAACTTATAAATAGAAGGAGAAGAGAGAGATGAATAGGGGAAGGTAATCGCATAGGGAATGGGGTGAGGGAGGACAGAGAGGCTGACATGTGGAGATGCTTGAGACAGACGGAGACAGAGAGTGAAGGAAGAGAGAGATGGGGGGATGCGAGAGAGAGAGTGAAGGAAGAGAGATGGGGGATGCGAGAGAGAGAGAGTGAAGGAAGAGAGAGATGGGGGATGCGAGAGAGAGAGAGAGTGAAGGAAGAGAGAGATGGGGGATGCGAGAGAGAGAGAGAGTGAAGGAACAGAGAGATGGGGGGATGCGAGAGAGAGAGTGAAGGAAGAGAGATGGGGATGCGAGAGAGAGATGAAGGAAGAGAGAGATGGGGGATGCGAGAGAGAGAGAGAGTGAAGGAAGAGAGAGATGGGGGGATGCGAGAGAGAGAGAGAGTGAAGGAACAGAGAGATGGGGGATGCGAGAGAGAGAGTGAAGGAAGAGAGAGATGGGGGATGCGAGAGAGAGAGAGAGAGAAGAGAGAGAGAGATGGTGAAGGAGAGAGATGGGGGATGCGAGAGAGATGGAGAGAGAGAGAAGTGAAGGAAAAGAGATGGGGGATGCGAGAGAGAGTGATGGAAGAGAGAGATGGGGGATGCGAGAGAGAGAAAGTGAAGGAAGAGATGGGGGATGCAAGAGAGAGAGTGAAGGAAGAGAGAGATGGGGTATGCGAGAGAGAGAGAGAGAGAGTGAAGGAAGAAGAGATGGGGGATGCGAGAGAGATGGAGAGAGAGTGAAGGAAAAGAGAGATGATGGGGATGCGAGAGAGAGTGAAGGAAGAGAGAGATGGGGGATGCGAGAGAGAGAGGGAGTGAAGGAAGAGAGAGATGGGAGGATGCGAGAGAGAGAGAGAGAGAGAGAAGAGAGAGAGAGAGATGGGGGATACAAGAAGAGAGAGAGTGAAGGAAGAGAGAGATGGGGGATGCGAGAGAGGAGAGAGTGAAGGAAGAGAGAGATGGGGGATGTGAGAGAGAGAGTGAAGGAAGAGAGAGATGGGGGATGCGAGAGAGAGAGAGAGTGAAGGAAGAGATGATGGGGGGATGAGAGAGAGAGAGATGGATGCGAGAGAGAGATGAAGGAAGAGAGATGGGGGTTGCGAGAGAGAGTGAAGGAAGAGAGAGATGGGGGGATATGAGAAAGAGAGAGTGAAGGAAGAGAGAGATGGGGGGGATGCGAGAGAGGGAGAGAGTGAAGGAAGAGAGAGATGGGGGGGATGTGAGAGAGGGAGAGAGTGAAGGAAGAGAGAGATGGGGGATGCGAGAGAGAGAGAGAAGAGAGGGAGAGAGAGAGAGAGATGGGGGGATACGAGAAAGAGAGAGTGAAGGAAGAGAGAGATGGGGGGATGCGAGAGAGGGAGAGAGTGAAGGAAGAGAGAGATGGGGGGGATGTGAGAGAGGGAGAGAGTGAAGGAAGAGAGAGATGGGGGGATGCGAGAGAGAGAGAGAGTGAAGGAAGAGAGAGATGGGGGATGCGAGAGAGAGAGAGATGGGCGGATGCGAGAGAGAGAAAGTGAAGGAAGAGAGATGGGGGATGCGAGAGAGAGAGTGAAGGAAGAGAGAGATGGGGATGCGAGAGAGGGAGAGAGTGAAGGAAGAGAGAGATGGGGGATGCGAGAGAGAGAGAGAGAGGAAGGGGGATGCGAGAGAGAGAGATGGGGGATGCGAGAGAGAGAGATGAGGAAGAGAGAGAGGGGGATGAAGGAAGGGCGGAGAGATGGGGGATGGGGATGCGAGAGAGAGAGTGAAGGAAGAGAGAGATGGGGGATGCGAGAGAGAGAGTGGAAGAGAGAGATGGGGGATGCGAGAGAGAGAGAGAGAGAGAGATGCGGGAAGAGAGAGAGAAGTGAAGGAAGAGAGATGGGGATGCAGGAAGAGAGTGAAGGAAGAGGATGGGGGAGAGAGAGAAGTGAAGGAAGAGAGAGATGGGGGATGCGAGAGGAAGAGAGGAAGAGAGAGAGATGGGGATGAGAGAGAGATGAGTGCAGGAAGAGAGAGAGGGGGATGCAGAGAGAGAGAGAGTGAAGGAAGAGAGATGGGGGATGCGAGAGAGAGAGTGAAGGAAGAGAGAGAGAGGGGGATGAGAGAGGAGAGAGTGAAGGAAGAGAGAGATGGGGGATGCGAGAGAGTGAGTGAGTGAGTGAGTGAGTGATGAGAGAGAGAGTGAGTGAAGGAAGAGTGAGATGAGGATGAGAGAGAGAGTGAGTGAGAGAGTGAGAGAGAGAGGAGAGAGAGAGAGAGAGAGTGAGTGAGAGTGAGAGAGTGAGAGAGAGAGAGAGAGTGAGGAGAGTGAGTGAGTGGGGAGAGAGAGAGAGAGAGTGAGAGAGAGTGAGTGAGAGAGAGAGAGAGAGAGAGTGAGTGAGAGTGAGTGAGTGAGAGTGAGTGAGTGAGTGAGAGTGAGTGAGTGAGTGAGTGAGTGAAGGAAGAGAGTGAGTGAGTGAGTGAGTGAGTGAGTGAGTGAGTGAGTGAGAGAGTGAGTGAGAGAGAGAGTGTGTGAAGGAAGAGAGAGAGATGGGGGATGCAAGAGAGAGAGTCACTCTACTCACGTCCTGGTTGCCCATGTCCCAGTAGGGTCTCTCTCCGTAGGACATGACCTCCCACATGACGATGCCAAAGCTCCAGACGTCAGACGCTGAGCTGAAGCGGTGGTACTGGATGGCCTCTGGGGCCGTCCACAACACAACACTCTTCCCCCCATGCTGAGAGAGACAGAGAGCGAGGGATGTTCAAATCCACACTTGACATCTTGTATGAACACACTTCATGTTAGCCGGCCTCGTCACAGCACAGTATTGTGTTAGGGTCTACTTTTAAACATCCTACTGCACTCTGCATCCCATATACTGCCTCAAAAAAGAACACTAAACAGAACATCTAATCTAATCAACCACTGTCATCCCAGAGAGAGTGAAAATAGTGAGAGAGCGAGAAAGAGAAACCACAGGGAAACCCGGATTCATTATAGAAACTATTGTAAGTCGGTCTGCACTACACACATCAGATTCAACACAAGAGGAAATTCAAAGAACAAATGCAATTAAACTTAAACTTCTCACACCGGCTTCAATGCGCTTCTATAAAATACTTAACTGTCATTTTAATGTAGGATTTGTATAGCATTTTCTATAAGATAGGATTTTTATATTTATTAGGCGTAATATATTTAATAGGAGAAAATATCAGCTAGTTCTCTCAGCAGTGTGGTCTACTAAAATCACTGGAGACTCATATCTCCCTCACTAACTTTAAGCACCAGCTGTCAGAGCAGCTCACAGATAATTTTACCTGTACATAGCCCATCTGTAAATAGCCCATCCAACTACCTCATCCACATACTGTTTTTAAAAGAATATATATATATATATATATTGCTCCTTTGCACCCCAGTACCTCTACTTGCACATTCATCTTCTGCACATCTATCATTCCAGTGTTTAATTGCTAAATTGTAATTATTTTGTAACCATGGCCTATCTATTGCCTTTACCCTCCCTTACCTAACCTCATTTGCACACACTGTATATAGACGTTTTCTACTGTATTATTGACTGTATGTTTGTTATTCCATGTGTAACTCTGTGTTGTTTGTGTCGGACTGCTTTGCTTTGCTTGTTCTCAACTAGCCTACCGGGTTAAATAAAGATTAAATAAATAAAAACAAAAACATGGGTAAAGACTAAGCAAGACAGTAAATCTAGTACCCATCACAGTGAGTAGTCTCACCAGTGGTGAAGATGGCCTCCACGGGTAAAGACTAAACAAGACAGTAAATCTAGTACCCATCACAGTGAGTAGTCTCACCAGTGGTGAAGATGGCCTCCACGGGTAAAGACTAAACAAGACAGTAAATCTAGTACCCATCACAGTGAGTAGTCTCACCAGTGGTGAAGATGGCCTCTACGGGTAAAGACTAAACAAGACAGTAAATCTAGTACCCATCACAGTGAGTAGTCTCACCAGTGGTGAAGATGGCCTCTACGGGTAAAGACTAAACAAGACAGTAAATCTAGTACCCATCACAGTGAGTAGTCTCACCAGTGGTGAAGATGGCCTCTACGGGTAAAGACTAAACAAGACAGTAAATCTAGTACCCATCACAGTGAGTAGTCTCACCAGTGGTGAAGATGGCCTCCACGGGTAAAGACTAAACAAGACAGTAAATCTAGTACCCATCACAGTGAGTAGTCTCACCAGTGGTGAAGATGGCCTCTACGGGTAAAGACTAAACAAGACAGTAAATCTAGTACCCATCACAGTGAGTAGTCTCACCAGTGGTGAAGATGGCCTCTACGGGTAAAGACTAAACAAGACAGTAAACCTAGTACCCATCACAGTGAGTAGTCTCACCAGTGGTGAAGATGGCCTCTACGGGTAAAGACTAAACAAGACAGTAAATCTAGTACCCATCACAGTGAGTAGTCTCACCAGTGGTGAAGATGGCCTCTACGGGTAAAGACTAAACAAGACAGTAAATCTAGTACCCATCACAGTGAGTAGTCTCACCAGTGGTGAAGATGGCCTCTACGGGTAAAGACTAAACAAGACAGTAAATCTAGTACCCATCACAGTGAGTAGTCTCACCAGTGGTGAAGATGGCCTCTACGGGTAAAGACTAAACAAGACAGTAAATCTAGTACCCATCACAGTGAGTAGTCTCACCAGTGGTGAAGATGGCCTCTACGGGTAAAGACTAAACAAGACAGTAAATCTAGTACCCATCACAGTGAGTAGTCTCACCAGTGGTGAAGATGGCCTCTACGGGTAAAGACTAAACAAGACAGTAAATCTAGTACCCATCACAGTGAGTAGTCTCACCAGTGGTGAAGATGGCCTCTACGGGTAAAGACTAAACAAGACAGTAAATCTAGTACCCATCACAGTGAGTAGTCTCACCAGTGGTGAAGATGGCCTCTACGGGTAAAGACTAAACAAGACAGTAAATCTAGTACCCATCACAGTGAGTAGTCTCACCAGTGGTGAAGATGGCCTCCACGGGTAAAGACTAAACAAGACAGTAAATCTAGTACCCATCACAGTGAGTAGTCTCACCAGTGGTGAAGATGGCCTCCACGGGTAAAGACTAAACAAGACAGTAAATCTAGTACCCATCACAGTGAGTAGTCTCACCAGTGGTGAAGATGGCCTCCACGGGTAAAGACTAAACAAGACAGTAAATCTAGTACCCATCACAGTGAGTAGTCTCACCAGTGGTGAAGATGGCCTCTACGGGTAAAGACTAAACAAGACAGTAAATCTAGTACCCATCACAGTGAGTAGTCTCACCAGTGGTGAAGATGGCCTCCACGGGTAAAGACTAAACAAGACAGTAAATCTAGTACCCATCACAGTGAGTAGTCTCACCAGTGGTGAAGATGGCCTCTACGGGTAAAGACTAAACAAGACAGTAAATCTAGTACCCATCACAGTGAGTAGTCTCACCAGTGGTGAAGATGGCCTCTACGGGTAAAGACTAAACAAGACAGTAAATCTAGTACCCATCACAGTGAGTAGTCTCACCAGTGGTGAAGATGGCCTCCACGGGACTAAACAAGACAGTAAATCTAAACAAGACTCAGTAAATCTAGTACCCATCAGTGAGTAGTCTCACCAGTGGTGAAGATGGCCTCTACGGAAAGACTAAACAAGACAGTAAATCTAGTACCCATCACAGTGAGTAGTCTCACCAGTGGTGAAGATGGCCTCTACGGGTAAAGACTAAACAAGACAGTAAATCTAGTACCCATCACAGTGAGTAGTCTCACCAGTGGTGAAGATGGCCTCTACCCATCACAGGGTAAAGACTAAACAAGACAGTAAATCTAGTACCCATCACAGTGAGTAGTCTCACCAGTGGTGAAGATGGCCTCCACGGGTAAAGACTAAACAAGACAGTAAATCTAGTACCCATCACAGTGAGTAGTCTCACCAGTGGTGAAGATGGCCTCTACGGGTAAAGACTAAACAAGACAGTAAATCTAGTACCCATCACAGTGAGTAGTCTCACCAGTGGTGAAGATGGCCTCTACGGGTAAAGACTAAACAAGACAGTAAATCTAGTACCCATCACAGTGAGTAGTCTCACCAGTGGTGAAGATGGCCTCTACGGGTAAAGACTAAACAAGACAGTAAATCTAGTACCCATCACAGTGAGTAGTCTCACCAGTGGTGAAGATGGCCTCTACGGGTAAAGACTAAACAAGACAGTAAATCTAGTACCCATCACAGTGAGTAGTCTCACCAGTGGTGAAGATGGCCTCTACGGGTAAAGACTAAACAAGACAGTAAATCTAGTACCCATCACAGTGAGTAGTCTCACCAGTGGTGAAGATGGCCTCTACGGGTAAAGACTAAACAAGACAGTAAATCTAGTACCCATCACAGTGAGTAGTCTCACCAGTGGTGAAGATGGCCTCCACGGGTAAAGACTAAACAAGACAGTAAATCTAGTACCCATCACAGTGAGTAGTCTCACCAGTGGTGAAGATGGCCTCTACGGGTAAAGACTAAACAAGACAGTAAATCTAGTACCCATCACAGTGAGTAGTCTCACCAGTGGTGAAGATGGCCTCCACGGGTAAAGACTAAACAAGACAGTAAATCTAGTACCCATCACAGTGAGTAGTCTCACCAGTGGTGAAGATGGCCTCTACGGGTAAAGACTAAACAAGACAGTAAATCTAGTACCCATCACAGTGAGTAGTCTCACCAGTGGTGAAGATGGCCTCTACGGGTAAAGACTAAACAAGACAGTAAATCTAGTACCCATCACAGTGAGTAGTCTCACCAGTGGTGAAGATGGCCTCTACGGGTAAAGACTAAACAAGACAGTAAATCTAGTACCCATCACAGTGAGTAGTCTCACCAGTGGTGAAGATGGCCTCTACGGGTAAAGACTAAACCAGACAGTAAATCTAGTACCCATCACAGTGAGTAGTCTCACCAGTGGTGAAGATGGCCTCTACGGGTAAAGACTAAGCAAGACAGTAAATCTAGTACCCATCACAGTGAGTAGTCTCACCAGTGGTGAAGATGGCCTCCACGGGTAAATCTAGACTAAACAAGACAGGTAAAGACTAAACAAGACAGTAAATCTAGTACCCATCACAGTGAGTAGTCTCACCAGTGGTGAAGATGGCCTCTACGGGTAAAGACTAAACAAGACAGTAAATCTAGTACCCATCACAGTGAGTAGTCTCACCAGTGGTGAAGATGGCCTCTACGGGTAAAGACTAAACAAGACAGTAAATCTAGTACCCATCACAGTGAGTAGTCTCACCAGTGGTGAAGATGGCCTCTACGGGTAAAGACTAAACAAGACAGTAAATCTAGTACCCATCACAGTGAGTAGTCTCACCAGTGGTGAAGATGGCCTCTACGGGTAAAGACTAAACAAGACAGTAAATCTAGTACCCATCACAGTGAGTAGTCTCACCAGTGGTGAAGATGGCCTCTACGGGTAAAGACTAAACAAGACAGTAAATCTAGTACCCATCACAGTGAGTAGTCTCACCAGTGGTGAAGATGGCCTCTACGGGTAAAGACTAAACAAGACAGTAAATCTAGTACCCATCACAGTGAGTAGTCTCACCAGTGGTGAAGATGGCCTCTACGGGTAAAGACTAAACAAGACAGTAAATCTAGTACCCATCACAGTGAGTAGTCTCACCAGTGGTGAAGATGGCCTCTACGGGTAAAGACTAAACAAGACAGTAAATCTAGTACCCATCACAGTGAGTAGTCTCACCAGTGGTGAAGATGGCCTCTACGGGTAAAGACTAAACAAGACAGTAAATCTAGTACCCATCACAGTGAGTAGTCTCACCAGTGGTGAAGATGGCCTCCACGGGTAAAGACTAAACAAGACAGTAAATCTAGTACCCATCACAGTGAGTAGTCTCACCAGTGGTGAAGATGGCCTCTACGGGTAAAGACTAAACAAGACAGTAAATCTAGTACCCATCACAGTGAGTAGTCTCACCAGTGGTGAAGATGGCCTCCACGGGTAAAGACTAAACAAGACAGTAAATCTAGTACCCATCACAGTGAGTAGTCTCACCAGTGTGGTGTAGATGGCCTCTACGGGTAAAGACTGAATAAGACAGTTAACAACACGGTTTAAACATATCAGTTAGTCCCTCACCAGTGTGGTGTAGATGGCCTCTATGGGTAAAGACTGAACAAGACAGTTAACAATACGGTTTAAACATATCAGTTAGCCCCTCACCAGTGTGGTGTAGATGGCCTCTATGGGTAAAGAGTAAAGACTATAGGTAGTAATATAATAGAAAAAAAAGTAATATACAGTAGTAGTTTATTTTTTATGGTTTAACTAGCTATTATATGTAATATCAGTTAGTCCCTCACCATTGCGCTGTAGATGGCCTCCATCTTGTCCTCTTGGAGGGGTCTGAAGCCGGACACCTTGCAGCCCAGGCTGGCGTTGACCAGTACCTTGTGGGCGGCCAGGCGGCGGTGGACGAAGCCCATCTCTGTCAGGTACTTCATCCCAGAGGCCACGCCCCCCAGCATGTCCATCAACTGGAGCACAGAGAGCTGGCCCTCATGCTTCTGGAGAGGGGGAGGGAGGGAGGGAGTGGGTTAGGACCATAGAGATGCAATATAATTTGGGTTGTTTTCACAAAGTTCCAATTATTTCCAGAAATTCTGGTCCCAGGTTTCTGGATGTCCTGTTTTTCCCCTCCTTATTCCGGGAATTTCTGGAAAACCTGGGAATTTTGGGAAAGAATTTGGCAACCCTAAATATAACACTGATATATTTAATTGTGTGGTTAGGACAGTGTATCTCAAATGGTGGGTTGGGACCAACAATATCAGGCCCATATGAAATTGTAACTTGGGACCTCTGGTGTGTCGAAATACATTTCAGTGCAATGGAGAACAAATGAAGGATTGAATAACATGATGTCTTTTACTGTTAGTCATATGGCTTATAAACCCAATGATACACTATATGTCTAGGGATTTACTTCATACCAACATCTTATGTAACGTTTGGAAACTAGACCAGGAGTCATGGTGAGGTAAACACTGTTTTCTAAGAGCACAAAAAAAGACACATGCGCACACACACACACTTACCCTGAGGAAGGAGTCCAGGGACCCATTGGACATGCTCTCCAACACAATCATCATGGTGTTACCTGCACACACACACACACACACACACACACACTTATCAGTGTAGTCCAGTTGGCTCAGGGGCAGCAGTGGTTATGTACCGCCATCCTTCACCCTTTTGACCAGGTCTCTCTTGAAAAATAAATGTTTCCTCAATGAGGAAAAAAACCCTGCATAAATAAAGGTTTAAAAAACTGATCTGGAGGAGCAGAATGACCTGTGTGCTGCTATCACAGTCACACCAACTTTAATAACCACACACACACTTCTCACACTCGCTGAGCACAGGTGGCCAAGGTGTATCAAACTAGTAAAGAGAGAGAAGACAGAAACACGAGAGTGGGGAAGACAGAAACACGAGAGTGGGGAAGACAGAAACACGAGAGTGGGAGAGAAGACAGAAACACGAGAGTGGGGAAGAAGACAGAAACACGAGAGTGGGAGAGAGTGAGAGAGAAAAGACAGAAACATGAGGGGGAAAGAAGCCAGGAACACGAGAGTGGGAGAGAGAGTGAGAAGACAGAAACACGAGGGGGAAAGAAGCCAGAAACACGAGAGTGGGAGTGAGAGTGAGAAGACAGAAACACGAGAGTGGGAAAGAAGCCAGGAACACGAGAGTGGGAGAGAGAGTGAGAGAGAAAGACAGAAACACGAGAGTGGGAAAGAAGCCAGGAACACGAGAGTGGGAGAGAGAGTGAGAGAGAGAAGACAGAAACACGAGGGGGAAAGAAGCCAGAAACACGAGAGTGGGAGAGAGAGTGAGAAGACAGAAACACGAGAGTGGGAAAGAAGCCAGGAACACGAGAGTGGGAGAGAGAGAGTGAGAGAGAGAAGACAGAAACACGAGAGTGGGAAAGAAGCCAGGAACACGAGAGTGAGAGAGAGAAGACAGAAACACGAGGGGGAAAGAAGCCAGAAACACGAGAGTGGGAGAGAGAGTGAGAAGACAGAAACACGAGAGTGGGAAAGAAGCCAGGAACACGAGAGTGGGAGAGAGAGAGTGAGAGAGAGAAGACAGAAACACGAGAGTGGGAAAGAAGCCAGGAACACGAGAGTGAGAGAGAGAAGACAGAAACACGAGGGGGAAAGAAGACAGAAACACGAGAGTGGGAGAGAGAGTGAGAGAGAGAAGACAGAAACACGAGAGTGAGAGAGAGAAGACAGAAACACGAGGGGGAAAGAAGCCAGAAACACGAGAGTGGGAGAGAGAGAAGACAGAAACATGAGGGGGAAAGAAGCCAGAAACACGAGAGTGGGAAAGAAGCCAGAAACACGAGAGTGGGAGAGAGAAGACAGAAACACGAGAGTGGGAGAGAGAAGACAGAAACACGAGAGTGGGAGAGAAGCCAGAAACAGGAGAGTGGGAGAGAGAAGACAGAAACACGAGAGTGGTAGAGAGAAGACAGAAACACGAGAGTGGGAGAGAGAGAAGACAGAAACACGAGAGTGGGAGAGAGAGAAGACAGAAACACGAGAGTGGGAGAGAGAGAAGACAGAAACACGAGAGTGGGAGAGAGAGAAGACAGAAACACGAGAGTGGGAGAGAGAGAAGCCAGAAACACGAGAGTGGGAAAGAAGCCAGAAACACGAGAGTGGGAGAGAGAAGACAGAAACACGAGAGTGGGAGAGAGAAGACAGAAACACGAGAGTGGGAAAGAAGCCAGAAACACGAGGGGGAAAGAAGCCAGAAACACGAGAGTGGGAGAGAGTGAGAAGACAGAAACACGAGGGGGAAAGAAGCCGGAAACACGAGCGGGAAAGAAGCCAGAAACACGAGAGTGGGAGAGAGAGAAGCCAGAAACACGAGAGTGGGAGAGAGAGAAGACAGAAACACGAGAGTGGGAGAGAGAGAAGACAGAAACACGAGAGTGGGAGAGAGAGAAGACAGAAACACGAGAGTGGGAGAGAGAGAAGACAGAAACACGAGAGTGGGAGAGAGAGAAGACAGAAACACGAGAGTGGGAGAGAGAGAAGACAGAAACACGAGAGTGGGAGAGAGAGAAGACAGAAACACGAGAGTGGGAGAGAGAGAGAGAGTGAGAGAGAGAGTGAGAGAAGACAGAAACACGAGAGTGAGAGAGAGAGTGAGAGAAGACAGAAACACGAGAGAGAGAGAGAGAGAGAGAGAAAGAAGACAGAAACACGAGAGAGAGAGAGAGAGAGAAGACAGAAACACGAGAGAGAGAGAGAGAGAGAGAGAGAGAAAGAAGACAGAAACACGAGAGAGAGTGAGAGAAGACTGAAACACGAGAGAGCGTGAGATAAGACAGAAACACGAGAGAGAGAGAGAGTGAGATAAGACAGAAACACGAGAGAGAGAGAGAGAAGACGGAAACACGAGAGTGGGAGAGAGAGAAGACAGAAACACGAGAGAGAGAGAGAGAGAGAAGACAGAAACACGAGAGAGAGAGAGAGAGAGAGAGAAGACAGAAACACGAGAGTGGGAGAGAGAGAAGACAGAAACACGAGAGTGGGAGAGAGAGAAGACAGAAACACGAGAGTGGGAGAGAGAGAAGACAGAAACACGAGAGTGGGAGAGAGAGAAGACAGAAACACGAGAGAGAGAGAGAAGACAGAAACACGAGAGAGAGAGAGAAGACAGAAACACGAGAGAGAGAGAGAAGACAGAAACACGAGAGAGAGAGAGAAGACAGAAACATGAGAGAGAGAGAGTGACAGAAGACAGAAACACGAGAAAGAGAGAGAGTGAGAGAAGACAGAAACACGAGAGTGGGAGAGAGAGAAGACAGAGAGAGAGAGAGAAGACAGAAACACGAGAAAGAGAGAGAGAGAGAGAAGACAGAAACACGAGAGTGGGAGAAGACAGAAACACGAGAGTGGGAGAGAAGACAGAAGAGAGAGAGAGAAGACAGAAACACGAGAGAGAGAGAGAGAGAGAGAGAAGACAGAAGACAGAAAGAGAGAGAGAGAGAGAGAGAGAGAGAGAAGACAGAAACACGAGAGTGGGAGAGAGAGAAGACAGAAACACGAGAGTGGGAGAGAGAGAAGACAGAAACACGAGAGTGGGAGAGAGAGAAGACAGAAACACGAGAGTGGGAGAGAGAGAAGACAGAAACACGAGAGAGAGAGAGAAGACAGAAACACGAGAGAGAAGACAGAAACACGAGAGAGAGAGAGAAGACAGAAACACGAGAGAGAGAGAGAAGACAGAAACATGAGAGAGAGAGAGTGACAGAAGACAGAAACACGAGAGAGAGAGAGAGAAGAAGAAACAGAAACACAAGAGTGGGAGAGAGAGAGAGAAGACATAAACACGAGAGTGGGAGAGAGAAGACAGAAACACGAGAGTGGGAGAGAGAGAAGACAGAAACACGAGAGAGAGAGAGAGAGAAGACAGAAACACGAGAGTGGGAGAGAGAGAGAAAGAAACACGAGAGTGGGAGAGACAGAAGACAGAAACACGAGAGTGGGAGAGAGAAGACAGAAACACGAGGGGAAAGAAGCCAGAACACGAGAGTGGGAGAGAGAGAGAAGAGAAGAAACACGAGAGTGGGAGAGAGAGAAGACAGAAACACGAGAGTGGGAGAGAGAGAGAAGACAGAAACACGAGAGTGGGAGAGAGAGAAGACAGAAACACGAGAGTGGGAGAGAGAGAAGACAGAAACACGAGAGTGGGAGAGAGAGAGAGAGAGAGAAGAGAGAGAGAGAGAGAGAGAAGACAGAAACACGAGAGTGAGAGTGAGTGAGAGAAGACAGAAACACGAGAGAGGAGAGAGAGAAGACAGAAACACGAGAGAGTGGGAGAGAGAGAGAAAGAAGACAGAAACACGAGAGTGGGAGAGAGAGAAAGACAGAAACACGAGAGAGGAGAGAGAGACAGACTGAACACGAGAGAGAGAAAGACAGAAACACGAGGGGGAAAGAAGACAGAAACACGAGAGAGAGAGAGAGAGAGAAGACAGAAACACGAGAGTGGGAGAGAGACAGAAACACGAGAGAGAGAGAGAGAGAAGAAGACAGAAACACGAGAGTGGGAGAGAGAGAAGACAGAAACACGAGAGTGGGAGAGAGAAAGACAGAAACACGAGAGTGGGAGAGAGAGAAGACAGAAACACGAGAGTGGGAGAAGACAGAAACAGAGAGAGAGAGAGAAGACAGAAACACGAGAGAGGAGAAGTGAGTGACAGAAGACAGAAACACGAGAAAGAGAGAGAGAGAGAAGACAGAAACACGAGAGTGGGAGAGAGAAGACAGAAACACGAGAGTGGGAGAGAGAGAAGACAGAAACACGAGAGAGAGAGAGAAGACAGAAACACGAGAAAGAGAGAAAGAAGACAGAAACACGAGAGTGGGAGAGAGAAGACAGAAACACGAGAGTGGGAGAGAGAATACAGAAACACGAGAGAGAGAGAGAAGACAGAAACACGAGAGAGAGAGAGAGAGAACAGAAGACAGAAACACGAGAGAAGAGAGAGAGAGAACACGAGAGAGAGAGAGAGAGAGAGAGAGAGAGAGAGAGAAGACAGAAACACGAGAGGGGAGAGAGAAGACAGAAACACGAGAGTGGGAGAGAGAAGACAGAAACACGAGAGTGGGAGAGAGAGAGACAGAAACACGAGAGTGGAGAGAAGACAGAAACACGAGAGTGGAGAGAAAGACAGAAACACGAGAGAGAGAGACAGAAACACGAGAGAGAAGACAGAAACACGAGAGAGAGAGAGAAGACAGAAACACGAGAGAGAGAGTGAAGAAACATGAGAGAGAGAAGACAGAAACACGAGAAAGAGAGAGAAGAAGACAGAAACACGAGAGTGGGAGAGAGAGAAGACAGAAACACGAGAGTGGGAGAGAGAAGACAGAAACACGAGAGAGAGAGAAGATAGAAACACGAGAGTGGGAGAGAAGACAGAAACACGAGAGTGGGAGAGAGAGAAGACAGAAACACGGGAGTGGGAGAGAGAAGACAGAAACACGAGAGTGGGAGAAGACAGAAACACGAGAGAGAGAGAGAGAGAAGACAGAAACACAGAGTGGGAGAGAGAGAAGAAAGAAACACGAGAGTGGGAGAGAGAGAAGACAGAAACACGAGAGTGGGAGAGAGAGAAGACAGAAACACGAGGGGAAAGAAGCCAGGAACACGAGAGTGGGAGAGAGAGAGAAGAAAGAAACACGAGAGTGGGAGAGAGAGAAGACAGAAACACGAGGGGAGAGAGAGAAGACAGAAACACGAGAGTGGGAGAGAGAAAGACAGAAACACGAGAGTGGGAGAGAGAGAAGACAGAAACACGAGAGTGGGAGAGAGAAGACAGAAACACAGAGTGGGAGAGAGAGAGAGAGAGAGAGTGAGAGAGAGAGAGAGAAGACAGAAACACGAGAGTGAGAGAGAGAGAGAAGACAGAAACACGAGAGAGAGAGAGAGAGAGAGAAGAAGACAGAAACACGAGAGAGGGAGAGAAAGAAGACAGAAACACGAGAGAGGGAGAGAGAGAGAAAGACAGAAACACGAGAGAGAGAGAGTGAGAGAAGACTGAAACACGAGAGAGCGTGAGATAAGACAGAAACACGAGAGAGAGAGAGAGAAGACAGAAACACGAGAGAGAGAGAGTGAGAAGACAGAAACACGAGAGTGGGAGAGAGAGAAGACAGAAACACGAGAGAGAGAGAGAGAGAGAGAAGACAGAAACACGAGAGTGGGAGAGAGAGAAGACAGAAACACGAGAGTGGGAGAGAGAAGACAGAAACACGAGAGTGGGAGAGAGAAGACAGAAACACGAGAGTGGGAGAGAGAGAAGACAGAAACACGAGAGTGGGAGAGAGAGAAGACAGAAACACGAGAGTGGGAGAGAGAGAAGACAGAAACACGAGAGTGGGAGAGAGAGAAGACAGAAACACGAGAGTGGGAGAGAGAGAGACAGAAACACGAGAGAAGACAGAAACACGAGAAAGAGAGAGTGAGAGAAGACAGAAACACGAGAGTGGGAGAGAGAGAAGACAGAAACACGAGAGTGGAGAGAGAGAAGACAGAAACACGAGAGAGAGAGAGAAGACAGAAACACGAGAAAGAGAGAGAGAGAGAGAAGACAGAAACACGAGAAAGAGAGAGAGGAGAGAGAGAAGACAGAAACACGAGAGTGGGAGAGAGAGAAAGACAGAAACACGAGAGTGGGAGAGAGAGAAGACAGAAACACGAGAGAGAGAGAGAAGACAGAAACACGAGAGAGAGAAGAGAGACAGACAAACACGAGAGTGGGAGAGAGAGAGAGAGACAGAGACACGAAACAGAAACACGAGGGAGAGAGAGAAGAAACAGAAAGATAAGAGAAACACGAGAGAGAGAGAGAGAGAGATAAGACAGAAACACGAGAGAGAGAGAGAGAAGAAGACAGAAACACGAGAGAGAGAGAGAGAAGACAGAAACACGAGAGAGAGAGAGAGAAGACAGAAACACGAGAGTGGGGAGAGAGAAGACAGAAACACGAGAGTGGGAGAGAGAGAAGACAGAAACACGAGAGTGGGAGAAAGACAGAGAGAGTGGGAGAGAGAAAGACAGAAACACGAGAGTGGGAGAGAAGAAGACAGAAACACGAGAGTGGGAGAGAGAGAAGACAGAAACACGAGAGAGAGAGAGAGAGAAGACAGAAACACGAGAGAGAGAGAGAAGACAGAAACACGAGAGAAGACAGAAACACGAGAGTGGGAGAGAGAGAAGACAGAAACACGAGAGTGGGAGAGAGAGAAGACAGAAACACGAGAGTGGGAGAGAGAAGACAGAAACACGAGAGAGAGAGAAGACAGAAACACGAGAGAGAGAGAGAAGACAGAAGACAGAAACACGAGAGAAGACAGAGAGAGAGAGAAGACAGAAACACGAGAGTGGGAGAGAGAGAAGACAGAAACACGAGAGAGTGGGAGAGAGAGAAGACAGAAACACGAGAGAGAGAGAAGACAGAAACACGAGAGAGAGACAGAAACACGAGAGAGAGAGAAAGACGAGACAGAGAGAGAGAGAGAGAGAAGACAGAAAGAGAGAGAGAGAGAGAAGACAGAAACACGAGAGAGGAGAGAAGACAGAAACACGAGAGTGGGAGAGAAACACGAGAGTGAGAAGACAGAAACACGAGAGAGAGAGAGAGAAACACGAGAGAGACAGAAACACGAGAGAGAGAGAGAGAGAAGACAGAAACATGAGAGAGAGAGAGAGAAGACAGAAACACGAGAAAGAGAGAGAGTGAGAGAAGACAGAAACACGAGAGTGGGAGAGAGAGAAGACAGAAACACGAGAGTGGGAGAGAGAGAAGACAGAAACACGAGAGAGAGAGAGAAGATAGAAACACGAGAGTGGGAGAGAGAGAAGACAGAAACACGAGAGTGGGAGAGAGAGAAGACATAAACACGGGAGTGGGAGAGAGAGAAGACAGAAACACGAGAGTGGGAGAGAGAGAAGACAGAAACACGAGAGAGCGAGAGAGAGAAGACAGAAACACGAGAGTGGGAGAGAGAGAAGAAAGAAACACGAGAGTGGGAGAGACAGAAGACAGAAACACGAGAGTGGGAGAGAGAGAAGACAGAAACACGAGGGGGAAAGAAGCCAGGAACACGAGAGTGGGAGAGAGTGAGAGAGAGAAGCCAGAAACACGAGAGTGGGAGAGAGAGAGAAGACAGAAACACGAGAGTGGGAGAGAGAGAGAAGACAGAAACACGAGAGTGGGAGAGAGAAGACAGAAACACGAGAGTGGGAGAGAGAGAAGACAGAAACACGAGAGTGGGAGAGAGAGAAGCCAGGAACACGAGAGTGGGAGAGAGAGTGAGAGAGAGAAGCCAGAAACACGAGAGTGGGAGAGAGAGAGAAGACAGAAACACAAGAGTGGGAGAGAGAGAAGACAGAAACACGAGAGTGGGAGAGAGAGAAGACAGAAACACGAGAGTGGGAGAGAGAGAAGACAGAAACACGAGAGTGGGAGAGAGAGAAGACAGAAACACGAGAGTGGGAGAGAGAGAAGACAGAAACACGAGAGTGGGAGAGAGAGAAGACAGAAACACGAGAGAGAGAGAGAGAGAGAGAAGACAGAAACACGAGAGAGAGTGAGAGAAGACAGAAACACAAGAGTGGGAGAGAGAGAAGACAGAAACACGAGCGGGGGAAAGAGAGAGAACAGAAATACGAGAAAAAACAAGCTTTTATTGAGTGGTGGAATAAAGAGGGAGAGAAGGGGAGCGAGTAGTCAGGAGAAAGGGAGAGAAGGGGAGCGAGTAGTCAGGAGAAAGGGAGAGAAGGGGAGCGAGTAGTCAGGAGAAAGGGAGAGAAGGGGAGCGAGTAGTCAGGAGAAAGGGAGAGAAGGGGAGCGAGTAGTCAGGAGAAAGGGAGAGAAGGGGAGCGAGTAGTCAGGAGAAAGGGAGAGAAGGGGAGCGAGTAGTCAGGAGAAAGGGAGAGAAGGGGAGCGAGTAGTCAGGAGAAAGGGAGAGAAGGGGAGCGAGTAGTCAGGAGAAAGGGAGAGAAGGGGAGCGAGTAGTCAGGAGAAAGGGAGAGAAGGGGAGCGAGTAGTCAGGAGAAAGGGAGCGAGTAGTCAGGAGAAAGGGAGAGAAGGGGAGCGAGTAGTCAGGAGAAAGGGAGAGAAGGGGAGCGAGTAGTCAGGAGAAAGGGAGAGAAGGGGAGCGAGTAGTCAGGAGAAAGGGAGAGAAGGGGAGCGAGTAGTCAGGAGAAAGGGAGAGAAGGGGAGCGAGTAGTCAGGAGAAAGGGAGAGAAGGGGAGCGAGTAGTCAGGAGAAAGGGAGCGAGTAGTCAGGAGAAAGGGAGAGAAGGGGAGCGAGTAGTCAGGAGAAAGGGAGAGAAGGGGAGCGAGTAGTCAGGAGAAAGGGAGAGAAGGGGAGCGAGTAGTCAGGAGAAAGGGAGAGAAGGGGAGCGAGTAGTCAGGAGAAAGGGAGCAGTCAGGAGAAAGGGAGAGAAGGGGAGCGAGTAGTCAGGAGAAAGGGAGCGAGTAGTCAGGAGAAAGGGAGAGAAGGGGAGCGAGTAGTCAGGAGAAAGGGAGAGAAGGGGAGCGAGTAGTCAGGAGAAAGGGAGCGAGTAGTCAGGAGAAAGGGAGAGAAGGGGAGCGAGTAGTCAGGAGAAAGGGAGAGAAGGGGAGCGAGTAGTCAGGAGAAAGGGAGGAAGCTGTGACTCCGCTATTAACCAGGTGGTGTGTGAGTCAGACAGAGATGAGCATAGTAACATGGAAACTGAGGTCTTACACACACAGCCCCCTTGATGGCCATGGCTGGGATTTAAGTGCCTCAGAAATGGACACTATCAGTCCCCCTCAATCATAGACAGACAGACTGGAGGAGAGGAAGGCAGGACAACACTATTACAGGGCACCATCACTCTGTTCGATCACATCATCTGTCTATGTTAGTATGCAAGACTAACATACAGAACTACTGCTTCACACTCCCCATCTAACTAACCTATCACTACCGCACCACACACACTGGCACACTAGCGCCCCTCAATGAGTACGCTATGACATGTTCTATCCAGCTTCACTACAAGACACTCTACCTCTTCTACCAGATTAACTATCCTGCTGATCCCCCCACCCCCAACATACTACGCTACCGAGCACCCAACATGCCCCCCACCCCCAACATACTACGCTACCGAGCACCCTACATGTCCCCCCCCCCCACAACATACTACGCTACCGAGCACCCTACATGTCCCACCCCCCCACCACAACATACTACGCTACCGAGCACCCTACATGTCCCCCCCCCACCACAACATACTACGCTGCCGAGCACCCTACATGTCCCACCCCCCCCCACCACAACATACTACGCTACCGAGCACCCTACATGTCCCACCCCCCCACCACACTGCTCCCACCCTACATGTCCCACCCCTCCCCTCCCCCCACAACATACTACGCTACCGAGCACCCTACATGTCCCCCCCACCACAACATACTACGCTACCGAGCACCCTACATGTCGTCCCCCCACAACATACTACGCTACCGAGCACCCTACATGTCCCACCCTCCCCTCCCCCACAACATACTACGCTACCGAGCACCCTACATGTCCCCCCCACCACAACATACTACGCTACCGAGCACCCTACATGTCGTCCCCCCACAACATACTACGCTACCGAGCACCCTACATGTCCCCCCCCACCACAACATACTACGCTACCGAGCACCCTACATGTCCCCCCCCCACCACAACATACTACGCTACCAGCACCCTACATGTCCCCCCCACCACCACAACATACTACGCTACCGAGCACCCTACATGTCCCCCCCTCACCACAACATACTACGCTACCGAGCACCCTACATGTCCCACCCCCCACCACAACATACTACGCTACCGAGCACCCTACATGTCCCACCCCCCACCACAACATACCGCTACCCATGTCCCCCCCCCACCACAACATACTACGCTACCGAGCACCCTACATGTCCCCCCCCCACCACAACATACTACGCTACCGAGCACCCTACATGTCATGTCCCCCACCACAACATACTACGCTACCGAGCACCCTACATGTCCCACCCCCCACCACAACATACTACGCTACCGAGCACCCTACATGTCCCACCCCTCCCTGGTGCCCCCTGCTGGACGCTTAGCTAGCAGCACGTCTCAGTCTCTCTAATGACCTTCCCTGCAGCGCTGCAGACCTCAGATGGAGAGAGAAAGGAGGGAGGAGAGGAGGGAGGAGGCAGGAGAGAGGAGAGGGGGTGGGGGCTGACAGGTGGGCTGTGGGGGTGGAAGGGGTTGAATGGCGGGCTAGCGGGGGGTAAGCAATGCAATGTAGGTGATTTGCAATCTGAGGGTGGTGTGTGTGTGTATGTGTGAGTTTAATCGAGTGTGTGCACTCCCGCGTGTGAGGCGGTGGGGTGTGCGCGAAAGTGCGTTTCAGAATCCCGCTGTGTCTCTAGCACCAATTACCGTATCCAGCACATCTGCTGCAGACTGTGTGTTCAGCCAGGCAGGCACTGCTCCCATCCAATCCCATCCCTCCCTACCCTGGTTCTTCCTCACTTGACTCACACGCACCTTGCCCTTCTACAGTAGCCCTCTGAAACGCTCTAAACCTCTCCTCGCCTACCTTTCTCCGTCGACATTATACTTCATCCTCTCGCTTTCCCTCCCTCCCTTCCCTTGCTAGACCTCAACCGCTGTCTGTGTCACGTAGTTAATCGAGTTTTGTGGTGGAGGAGATCTTTTTAGTTTGTCAGACAGGCACCCCCTTATTAAAGCATAGTAAATAGGAGCTAGGTGTACGGCGCAGTCGGAAAGTATTCAGACCCCTTGACCCCATTGTTTCCCCCCCCATCAATCCACACACAATACCACATAATGACAATGTAAAAATATTTGTACATTTATCAGTACTTTGTTGAAGCACCTTTGGCAGCAATTACAGCCTCGAGTCTTGTTGGGTATGATGCTACAAACTTGGCACACATGTATTTGGGGAATTTCTCCCATTTTTCTCTGCAGATCCTCTCAAGCTCTGTCAGGTTGGATGGGGAGCATCTCTGCACAGCTATTTTCCAGTCTCTCCAGCGATGTTTGATTGGATTCATGTCCGGGCTCTGGCTGAGCCACTCAAGGGACATTCAGAGATTTGTCCCAAAGCCACTCCTGCGTTGTCTTGGCTGTGTGCTTTGGGGCGTTGTCCTGTTGGAAGGTGAACCTTCACCCAACAGCATGATGCTGCCACCACCCTACTTCACAGTGGGGTTGGTGTCAGGTTTTCGCCAGACGTGACACTTGGCATTCAGACCAAAGAGTTCAATCTTGGTTTCATCAGACCAGAGAATCTTGTTTCTCATGGTCTGCGAGTCCTTTAGGTGCTTTTTGGCAAACTCCAAGTGGGCTGTCATGAGCCTTTTACTGAGGAGTGGCTTCTGTCTGGACACTCTACTCTAGGAAGAGTCTTGGTGGTTCTAAACTTATTTGATTTAAGAAGGATGGAGGACACTGTGTTCTAGGAGACCTTCAATGCTGCAGACATGTTTTTGTACCCTTCCCCAGATCTGTGCCTCGATACAATCTTGTCTCGGGGCTCTACGGACAATTCCTTCGACCTCATAGCTTGGTCTTTGCTCTGATATGCACTGCCAACTGTGGGACCTGCTATAGACAGGTGTGTACCTTTCCAAATCATGTCCAATCAATTGAATTTACCACAGGTGGACTCCAATCAAGTTGTAGAAACATCTCAAGGATGAACAACGGAAACAGGATGCACCTGAGCTCAATTTTGAGTCTCATGGCAAAGGGCCCAAATACTAATGTTAATAAGATATTTCAGTTTTTTAACATTTTTAATACATTCTAAAAACCTGTTTTTGAAATGTCAATCAATTTTAGAATAAGGCTGTAACATGACAAAATGTGGAAAATGGGAAGGGGTCTGAATACTTTCCAAATGCACTGTAAGTGCGTAGGGGCTAGGGGTTCATTTGTGATTTAGGTAACTCACCGCTGGTGATGACCCCCTCCAGACGGACAATGTTGGAGTGGTCAAACTGTCCCAGTATCCCTGCCTCGCTGAGGAAGGAACGCCTCTGTTTCTCTGAGCAGCCGGCCCTCAGTGCCTTGATGGCCACCGGAAGCTCCCGCTTACTGGGCAGCTTGAGACAGCCACGACACACCTCCCCAAAGTCACCTGCCGGTGGAGACACAGAAAGAGGGTCAGATAGTGGACTACAGTAATGGTGTACCAGAGAGAGTTGGGGGTGAGTGAGTGTGAGAGAGAGAGAGCGGAGGAGAGAGAGAGAACGGAGGAGAGGAGAGAGAGAGAGCGGAAGAGCGGAGAGAGAGAGAGAGCGGAGGAGCGGAGAGAGAGAGAGAGCGGAGGAGCGGAGAGAGAGAGAGAGCGGAGGAGCGGAGAGAGAGCGGAGGAGAGGAGAGAGAGAGCGGAGGAGAGGAGAGAGAGAGCGGAGGAGAGGAGAGAGAGAGAGCGGAGGAGCGACAGAGAGAGCAGAGGAGAGAGAGAGAGAGCAGAGGAGCGAGAGAGAGAGAGAGAGAGAGCGGAGGAGCGAGAGAGAGAGAGAGAGCGGAGGAGCGAGAGAGAGAGAGAGAGCGGAGGAGCGAGAGAGAGAGAGCGGAGGAGCGAGAGAGAGAGCGGAGGAGCGAGAGAGAGAGCGGAGGAGCGAGAGGGAGAGCGGAGGAGCGAGAGAGAGAGGAGGAGCGAGAGAGAGAGAGAGGAGGAGCGAGAGAGAGAGAGAGAGAGGAGCGAGAGAGAGAGAGAGAGCGGAGGAGCGAGAGAGAGTTTTTGCTGACTATTACAAAAATGGGAACATCAGCAACCTTATCTTCCACACAAACCATCCCCTGGCATGGCACAGTGCTATATTAGCACACTACCCCTCTGTTACGAGAGCGGGGATTAACGAGGGGTGGAAACTCAGAATACTTGATAACGAGGACTCTGAGTCAAGTAATATAAATAAAGTCCGGAACAGTGATGGTACAGAGTAACCCCAAACAGTTTCAGCTGGACTTTCA
Source organism: Oncorhynchus keta (assembly GCF_023373465.1). Classification (NCBI taxonomy): domain Eukaryota; kingdom Metazoa; phylum Chordata; class Actinopteri; order Salmoniformes; family Salmonidae; genus Oncorhynchus; species Oncorhynchus keta. The sequence continues at coordinate 6,619,538 of NC_068440.1, read as the reverse complement.
CCTAATCAAAGAATTAGCCCAACAGGAGAAGCTCTCCCTTGATAAAGATATCCCCACCCCGAGCGGGTCAAACCAGACCTCTTCATTATGTAACACCACAGACGAGCAACCCCCAGCGGAGAGTCAACCTCCCAGCACAGACTACCACTCCCTCATTGAAATGAAGGACAAATTCACCCAGCTGGAGGTAAGACAGGTGGAGCTGGAACAGCAGGTGATTACACTTCAGTCAGCACAGACCCAGACAACAGTCCAGCACAACAACACCCCTTAACCAGACCCGGAGAGCTGGAGGTGGACAGAGACATATCTGCACTCTGGACTGTGGTGAGACAACTTCAACAGGAGAAAGAGCAGAATCAGGAGAAGAACAGAGCATTAGAGGAGAGGATCAGACTGCTGGTGGAGGAGAGGTTGAGGGGATGGAGGAGAGGGTGAGGGGACGGAGGAGAGGTTGAGGGGGACGGCGTGTGACAGAGAACAACCCACTAGAGAGGTGGCCACCCCCACAGAGAAGCCAGCAGAACAGCCCACCCCAGCACCTGACAAAAGTTTCGACACCACAGCAGAACAGTCCACACCAGACCCTGACCATAGAGTCGACACCACAGCAGAACAGACAAATGAAGAACCACAAGCCCAGCGGCTCTCACCCCCTCTGAGCACCCCCCCTGTCAGCCACCCTGATAGCCCTTCAGACAACCCCCTCACACCCACTGAGGACAAACACAAGACACAGATTGTACTACTTATGGACTCAAATGGGAAATATATAGAAGAAAAAAAACTTTTTCCCAAACACAGTGTGTCTAAACTCTGGTGTCCAAACACCCAGTGCGCCCTCGACCTTCTGTCTGAGGACCAACTAGGTTCACCCAGCCACATAATAATACACACAGGCACAAACGACCTGAGAGCACAGCAGGAAAGGGTGGCAACAGCACTGAAGGGAGTGATTGAAAAAGCTTCTTCTACTTTCCCCAACGCACAAGTGGTTATCTCCACCCTGCTACCACGAAAATACTTCCACCCTGCCACAATACAGCGGGTAAACACAAGTATTTCCCGTGACTGTGCCTCAAAACCAAATGTTTTCCTGGCCCACCACTCCACCCTGGACTTGAACAGCCTCTATGACCAGGTCCACCTCTACGACCAGGTCCACCTCTACAAGGCAGCAGTGCCCACCTTTGCCAGGACTCTAAAGGACATCGCTCTCAAACGTATCCCCAACACTTCACACAGGAGCAACAGATCAATAGACTCCCCACCCAGACCAGCGAGACACCCTCCCAGATCTGCAGGACCCCCCCCTGGACCTACACATAGAGGACCCACGCCAAGAGGAATTACATCCAGACCACAGTAAACCCAGACAGACACATCCACACCCCCACCCCAACCAATCAACACCCCCCCACGTCAACCATGCCCACACCCCATTTAGGCCCCCTCAGATCAGACCTATGCCACTCCTGCCCACCCCATGCACCCCACCCCCGCAAAGAGGGCCTCAACATGGAAGCCACACATACGCCCAGGTAGTGAGCGGGCAAACAGTCCCAACCCCACTCTCACACTCGCCCAAGCCAATGGCATGTACCAGATGCTCAGCAGGCTCTGCTCACACTTACTGGCCTGAGGCCAAACCACGACCAACAACATTGGACACTCTATGGAACAAAAAGCCTTCACTATATTATCCTGGAATATCCAAGGCCTGAGGTCATCTGCCTTTGGCCTAAAGAGCAGAAACCCAGACTTCACCAAAGAAATCGGTAATACAGACATTGTCATCCTGCAAGAAACCTGGTATAAAGGAGACGGACCCACTGGTTGCCCTCTAGGTTACAGAGAGCTGGTAGTCCCATCCACCAAACTACCAGGTGTGAAACAGGGAAGGGACTCAGGGGTATGCTAATTTGGTATAGAGCAGACCTAACTCACTCCATTAAATTAATCAAAACAGGAACATTCTACATTTGGCTAGAAATTCAAAAGGAAATTATCCTAACAGAGAAAAATGTCCTCCTGTGTGCTACCTATATCCCCCCACTAGAATCCCCATATTTTAATGAAGACAGCTTCTCCATCCTGGAGGGCGAAATCAATCATTTCCAGGCCCAGGGACATGTACTAGTCTGTGGCAACCTAAATGCCAGAACCGGACAAGAACCTGACACCCTCAGCACACAGGGGGACAAACATCTGCCTGGAGGTGACAGCATCCCCTCCCACATATGCCCCCCTAGGCACAACTATGACAACATAACCAACAAAAACGGGTCACAACTCCTGCAGCTCTGTCGCACGCTGGGTATGTACATAGTCAACGGTAGGCTTCGAGGGGACTCCTATGGTAGGTACACCTATAGCTCATCTCTTGGCAGTAGTACTGTAGACTAATTTTGGATTGTTGGATACGTCATTTCCGGTCACAACTTGCAGGCTTGTTTTCGAATTGCTGTGCGTTTTGTTGCCAACCTATTTTGCTACCTGACAACTTTACGGGTTTCACTTTTTCACCTTCTGTAGCTCAGTTGGTAGAGCATGGCGCTTGTAACGCCAGGGTAGTGGGTTCAATTCCCGGGACCACCCATATGTAGAATGTATGCACACATGACTGTAAGTCGCTTTGGATAAAAGCGTCTGCTAAATGGCATATATTATTTTTAATTACCGTTCATATATTTATTTATTTTTTCCTCAACTTTTTCACTCCGGACGCTTTATCTGGACACGATTCGTCAGGACCTCCAACAGCCGAAGCTAAGTAGTAACATTAACATGATGCCTTCTAATTGCAGCCGCTGTGCTCGCCTTACGGCGAGGATAGCTGTACTGCAAGCCCAGCTTCAGACGCAATCGTTAGGCAAGGGTAATTTCAGTGTAGGAAAGGATGAAACAGCGTCTGTGCCACAGTAAGTACAGATAGTAGTATAAATCCCCTGGCACAGTCCCCGCAGCCGGACAACTTTCTCACGGTTTCTGGAAGGAAATGCTGTAGGAACGCTCAACCGGTGTCGCTCATTCAGCAGACAGAAACTTTCAACCGGTTTTCCCCATTAAGCAGCGGGTCGGTGTCAGAGGCCGAGTCTTCTCTGGTCTCTACTCCTCCCGTTACGGGGTCTGAGACGCCGAAGCTTCCACCATTAGCTCTGACAAATTGAAAACTCTAGTCATTGGCGACTCCATTACCCGCAGTATTAGACTTAAAGCGAATCATCCAGCGATCATACACTGTTTACCCGGGGCAGGGCTACCGACGTTAAGGCTAATCTGAAGATGGTGCTGGCTAAAGCTAAAACTGGCGAGTGTAGAGAGTATAGAGATATTGTTATCCACGTCGGCACCAACGATGTTAGGATGAAACAGTCAGAGATCACCAAGCGCAACATAGCTTCTGCGTGCATATCAGCTAGAAAGATGTGTCGGCATCGAGTAATTGTCTCTGGCCCCCTCCCAGTTAGGGGAGTGATGAGCTCTACAGCAGAGTCTCACAACTCAATCGCTGGTTGAAAACTGTTTTCTGCCCCTCCCAAAAGATAGAATTTGTAGATAATTGGCCCTCTTTCTGGGACTCACCCACAAACAGGACCAAGCCTGACCTGCTGAGGAGTGACGGACTCCATCCTAGCTGGAGGGGTGCTCTCATCTTATCTGCCAACATAGACAGGGCTCTAACTCCTCTAGCTCCACAATGAAATAGGGTGCAGGCCAGGCAGCAGGCTATTAGCCAGCCTGCCAGCATAGTGGAGTCTGCCACTAGCATAGTCAGTGTAGTCAGCTCAGCTATCACCATTGAGACCGTGTCTGTGCCTCGACCTAGGTTGGGCAAAACTAAACATGGCGGTGTTCGCCTTAGCAATCTCACTAGGATAAAGACCACCTCCATTCCTGTCATTACTGAAAGAGATCATGATACCTCACATCTCAAAATAGGGCTACTTAATGTTAGATCCCTTACTTCAAAGGCAATTATAGTCAATGAACTAATCACTGATCATAATCTTGATGTGATTGGCCTGACTGAAACATGGCTTAAGCCTGATGAATTTACTGTTTTAAATGAGGCCTCACCTCCTGGCTACACTAGTGACCATATCCCCCGTGCATCCCGCAAAGGCGGAGGTGTTGCTAACATTTACGATAGCAAATTTCAATTTACAAAACAAAAAATGACGTTTTCGTCTTTTGAGCTTCTAGTCATGAAATCTATGCAGCCTACTCAATCACTTTTTATAGCTACTGTTTACAGGCCTCCTGGGCCATATACAGCGTTTCTCACTGAGTTCCCTGAATTCCTATCAGACCTTGTAGTCATTGCAGATAATATTCAAATCTTTGGTGACTTTAATATTCACATGGAAAAGTCCACAGACCCACTCCAAAAGGCTTTTGGAGCCATCATCGACTCAGTGGGTTTTGTCCAACATGTCTCTGGACCCACTCACTGTCACAGTCATACGCTGGACCTAGTTTTGTCCCATGGAATAAATGTTGTGGATCTTAATGTTTTTCCTCATAATCCTGGACTATCGGACCACCATTTTATTACGTTTGCAATTGCAACAAATAATCTGCTCAGACCCCAACCAAGGAACATCAAAAGTCGTGCTATAAATTCACAGACAACACAAAGATTCCTTGATGCCCTTCAGACTCCTCTGCCTACCCAAGGACGCCAGAGGACAAAAATCCGTTAACCACCTAACTGAGGATCTCAATTTAACCTTGCGCAATACCCTAGATGCAGTTGCACCCCTAAAAACTAAAAAAATGTCTCATAAGAAACTAGCTCCCTGGTACACAGAAAATACCCGAGCTCTGAAGCAAGCTTCCAGAAAATTGGAACGGAAATGGCGCCACACCAAACTGGAAGTCTTCCGACTAGCTTGGAAGAACGGTACCGTGCAGTACCGAAGAGCCCTTACTGCTGCTCGATCGTCCTATTTTTCTAACTTAATTGAGGAAAATAAGAACAATCCGAAATTCCTTTTTGATACTGTGGCAAAGCTAACTAAAAAGCAGCATTCCCCAAGAGAGGATGACTTTCACTTTAGCAGTGATAAATTCATGAACTTCTTTGAGGAAAAGATTATGATTATTAGAAAGCAAATTACGGACTCCTCTTTAAACCTGCGTATTCCTCCAAACCTCAGTTGTCCTGAGTCTGCACAACTCTGCCAGGACCTAGGATCAAGAGAGACGCTCAAGTGTTTTAGTACTATATCTCTTGACACAATGATGAAAATAATCATGGCCTCTAAACCTTCAAGCTGTATACTGGACCCTATTCCAACTAAACTACTGAAAGAGCTGCTTCCTGTGCTTGGCCCTCCTATGTTGAACATAATAAACGGCTCTCTATCCACTGGATGTGTACCAAACTCACTAAAAGTGGCAGTAATAAAGCCTCTCTTGAAAAAGCCAAACCTTGACCCAGAAAATATAAAAACTATCGGCCTATATCGAATCTTCCATTCCTCTCAAAGATTTTAGAGAAGGCTGTTGCGCAGCAACTCACTGCCTTCCTGAAGACAAACAATGTATACGAAATGCTTCAGTCTGGTTTTAGACCCCATCATAGCACTGAGACGGCACTTGTGAAGGTGGTAAATGACATTTTAATGGCATCGGACCGAGGCTCTGCATCTGTCCTCGTGCTCCTAGACCTTAGTGCTGCTTTTGATACCATCGATCACCACATTCTTTTGGAGAGATTGGAAACCCAAATTGGTCTACACGGACATGTTCTGGCCTGGTTTAGGTCTTATCTGTCGGAAAGATATCAGTTTGTCTCTGTGAATGGTTTGTCCTCTGACAAATCAACTGTACATTTCGGTGTTCCTCAAGGTTCTGTTTTAGGACCACTATTGTTTTCACTATATATTTTACCTCTTGGGGATGTTATTCGAAAACATAATGTAAACTTTCACTGCTATGCGGATGACACACAGCTGTACATTTCAATGAAACATGGTGAAGCCCCAAAATTGCCCTCGCTAGAAGCATGTGTTTCAGACATAAGGAAGTGGATGGCTGCAAACTTTCTACTATTAAACTCGGACAAAACAGAGATGCTTGTTCTAGGTCCCAAGAAACAAAGAGATCTTCTGTTGAATCTGACAATTAATCTTAATGGTTGTACAGTCGTCTCAAATAAAACTGTGAAGGACCTCGGCGTTACTCTGGACCCTGATCTCTCTTTTGAAGAACATATCAAGACCATTTCGAGGACAGCTTTTTTCCATCTACGTAACATTGCAAAAATCAGAAACTTTCTGTCCAAAAATGATGCAGAAAAATTAATCCATGCTTTTGTCACTTCTAGGTTAGACTACTGCAATGCTCTATTTTCCGGCTACCCGGATAAAGCACTAAATAAACTTCAGTTAGTGCTAAATACGGCTGCTAGAATCCTGACTAGAACCAAAAAATTTGATCATATTACTCCAGTGCTAGCCTCTCTACACTGGCTTCCTGTCAAAGCAAGGGCTGATTTCAAGGTTTTACTGCTAACCTACAAAGCATTACATGGGCTTGCTCCTACCTACCTCTCTGATTTGGTCCTGCCGTACATACCTACACGTACGCTACGGTCACAAGACGCAGGCCTCCTAATTGTCCCTAGAATTTCTAAGCAAACAGCTGGAGGCAGGGCTTTCTCCTATAGAGCTCCATTTTTATGGAACGGTCTGCCTACCCATGTCAGAGACGCAAACTCGGTCTCAACCTTTAAGTCTTTACTGAAGACTCATCTCTTCAGTGGGTCATATGATTGAGTGTAGTCTGGCCCAGGAGTGGGAAGGTGAACGGAAAGGCTCTGGAGCAACGAACCGCCCTTGCTGTCTCTGCCTGGCCGGTTCCCCTCTTTCCACTGGGATTCTCTGCCTCTAACCCTGTTACGGGGGAGTCACTGGCTTGCTGGGGCTCTCTCGTGCCGTCCCTGGGTGGGTTGATTCACTGTTGTGGTCGGCCTGTCTGGGTTGCCCCCCCCCCCTTGGGTTGTACCGTGGCGGAGATCTTTGTGGGCTATACTCGGCCTTGTCTCAGGATGGTAAGTTGGTGGTTGAAGATATCCCTCTAGTGGTGTGGGGGCTGTGCTTTGGCAAAGTGGGTGGGGTTATATCCTTCCTGTTTGGCCCTGTCCGGGGGTGTCCTCGGATGGGGCCACAGTGTCTCCTGACCCCTCCTGTCTCAGCCTCCAGTATTTATGCTGCAGTAGTTCATGTGTCGGGGGCTTGGTTCAGTTTGTTATATCTGGAGTACTTCTCCTGTCCTAGTCGGTGTCCTGTGTGAATTGTGCGTTCTCTAATTCTTTCTCTCTCTCGGAGGACCTGAGCCCTAGGACCATGCCCCAGGACTACACTGACATGATGACTCCTTGCTGTCCCCAGTCCACCTGGCCATGCTGCTGCTCAGTTTCAACTGGCCTGGGCCCTAGGACCATGTCCCAGGACTACCTGACATGAGGACTCCTTGCTGTCCCCAGTCCACCTGGCCATGCTCCTGCTCCAGTTTCAACTGTTCTGCCTTACTATTATTCAACCATGCTGGTCATTTATGAACATTTGAACATCTTGGCCACGTTCTGTTATAATCTCCACCCGGCACAGCCAGAAGAGGACTGGCCACCCCACATATGCTCTCTCTAATTCTCTCTTTCTTTCTCTCTCTCGGAGGACCTGAGCCCTAGGACCGTGCCCCAGGACTACCTGACATGATGGCTCCTTGCTGTCCCCAGTCCACCTGACTGTGCTGCTGCTCCAGTTTCAACTGTTCTGCCTTATTATTATTCGACCATGCTGGTCATTTATGAACATTTGAACATCTTGGTCATGTTCTGTTATAATCTCTACCCGGCACAGCCAGAAGAGGACTGGCCACCCCACATAGCCCGGTTCCTCTCTAGGTTTCTTCCTAGGTTTTGGCCTTTCTAGGGAGTTTTTCCTAGCCACCGTGCTTTTACACCTGCATTGTTTGCTGTTTGGGGTTTTAGGCTGGGTTTCTGTACAGCACTTTGAGATATCAGCTGATGTACGAAGGGCTATATAAATAAATTTGATTTGATTTGATTTGATTTATCACTGACCTCAACCCAGAATCTCTCAGAGCGTTCACAGTCAGTCCACTAACACCCCTATCAGACCACAGCAAAATCACAGTCTACTTAAACAGAGCAATACTCAATCATGAGGCATCAAAGCCAAAGGAACTGAGTAACATTAAGAAATGCTATAGATGGAAGGAATGCAGTTTGGAAACCTACCAAAAAACAATTAGGCAACAACAAATTCAATCCCTTTTAGACAATTTCCTGGGTAAAACGTTCCACTGTAATAGTGAAGGTGTAAACTTGGCAGTAGAAAATCTTAACAGTATATTTGACCTCTCAGCTTCCCTATCAAATCTAAAAATCTCAAATAGAAAACCGAAGAAAATTAACAATAATGACAAATGGTTTGATGAAGAATGCAAAAATCTAAGAAAGAAATTGAGAACCAAAAACATAGAGACCCGGAAAACCTGAGTCTACGCCTTCACTATGGTGAATCACTAAAACAATACAGAAATACACTACGGAAAAAGAAGGAACAGCATGTCAGAAATCAGCTCAATGCAATTGAAGAATCCATAGACTCTAACCACTTCTGGGAAAATTGGAAAACACTAAACAAACAACAACACGAAGAATTATCTATCCAAAATGGAGATGTATGGGTAAACCACTTCTCCAATCTTATTGGTTCTATAACAAAGAATAAAGAGCAAAAACATATACATGATCGGGCACTAGAAAAGTCTGCAGCACCCGGCCTCCCCCTGCTAGAATCCAAAGTCAAATGTCTGCTGTTTGCTGATGATCTGGTGCTTCTGTCACCAACCAAGGAGGGCCTACAGCAGCACCTAGATCTTATGCACAGATTCTGTCAGACCTGGGCCCTGACAGTAAATCTCAGTAAGACCAAAATAATGGTGTTCCAAAAAAGGTCCAGTCACCAGGACCACAAATACAAATTCCATCTAGACACTGTTGCCCTAGAGCACACAAAAAACTATACATACCTTGGCCTAAACATCAGCGCCACAGGTAACTTCCACAAAGCTGTGAACGATCTGAGAGACAAGGCAAGAAGGGCATTGTATGCCATCAAAAGAAACATAAATTTCAACATTAGGATTTGGCTAAAAATACTTGAATCAGTCATAGAGCCCATTGCCCTTTATGGTTGTGAGGTCTGGGGTCCGCTCACCAACCAAGACTTCACAAAATGGGACAAACACCAAATTGAGACTCTGCACGCAGAATTCTGCAAAAATATCCTCCGTGTACAACGTAAAACACCAAATAATGCATGCAGAGCAGAATTAGGCCGATACCCACTAATTATCAAAATCCAGAAAAGAGCCATTAAATTCTACAACCACCTAAAAGGAAGCGATTCACAAACCTTCCATAACAAAGCCATCACCTACAGAGAGATGAACCTGGAGAAGAGTCCCTAAGCAAGCTGGCCCTGGGGCTCTGTTCACAAACACAAACACACCCTACAGAGCCCCAGGACAACAGCACAATTAGACCCAACCAAATCATGAGAAAACAAAAAGATAATTACTTAACACATTGGAAAGAATTAACAAAAAAACAGAGCAAACTAGAATGCTATTTGGCCCTACACAGAGAGTACACAGCGGCAGAATACCTGACCACTGTGACTGACCCAAAATTAAGGAAAGCTTTGACTATGTACAGACTCAGTGAGCATAGCCTTGCTATTGAGAAAGGCCACCGTAGGCAGACATGGCTCTCAAGAAAAGACAGGCTATGTGCTCACTGCCCACAAAATGAGGTGGAAACTGAGCTGCACTTCCTAACCTCCTGCCCAATGTATGACCATATTAGAGATACATATTTCCCGAGATCACACAGATCCACAAAGAATTCGAAAACAAATCCAATTTTGAAAAACTCCCATATCTACTGGGTGAAATTCCACAGTGTGCCATCACAGCAGCAAGATTTGTGACCCGTTGCCACGAGAAAAGGGCAACCAGTGAAGAACAAACACCATTGTAAATACAACCCATATTTATGCTTATTTATTTTATCTTGTGTCCTTTAACTATTTGTACATTGTATATATATATATATAATATGACATTTGTAATGTCTTTACTGTTTTGAAACTTCTGTATGTGTAATGTTTACTGTTCATTTTTGTTGTTTTTCACTTTATATATTCACTTTGTATGTTGTCTACCTCACTTGCTTTGGCAATGTTAACACATGTTTCCCATGCCAATAAAGCCCTTGAATTGAATTGAATTGAGAGAGAGCGGAGGAGCGAGAGAGAGAGAGCGGAGGAGAGAGAGCGAGAGAGAGCGGAGGAGAGAGAGCGAGAGAGAGCGGAGGAGAGAGAGCGAGAGAGAGCGGAGGAGAGAGAGCGAGAGAGAGAGCGGAGGAGAGAGAGCGAGAGAGAGAGCGGAGGAGAGAGAGCGAGAGAGAGAGCGGAGGAGAGAGAGCGAGAGAGAGACAGAAAGAGCGGGGGGAGAGACAGAAAAGGAGACAAAGACAGGGCAAACAGGGAGGAGTGAAAATTGGCAAAGAAAAAGACAGAAGCACAAAGAAAGAGAATATGAGAGTATATGAAAGCCAAAGCACTGTCTCAGTACCTGTGTGCACGATTCTCTCTATTTTGATGCTGGAGTTGTCGAGCTCTTTGGCAAAGGCGAGGACAGCCTGCACCAGGTCCTCACACGTCTCTGGGTCTATGTAGGTCCTCCGGGTCGGGATCTTAACTGTGGGACACAGACGGTCATATAATATTACGACCTGCACAATCTACCGCAACACCACAGAATCACAAATCCGTATTCGACACTACTAAGGCACGTGAAATAGATCACGACATGAGTGGGAATCCGTAGCGTACTCTTTCACTAGACAACTACCGTGCGGGTGGTGGTTTAACCTGTGGGTGGTGTTTTAACCTGTGGTTTAACCTGTGGGTGGGGTTTTAACCTGTGGGTGGGGTTTTAACCTGTGGGTGGTGTTTTAACCTGTGGTTTAACCTGTGGGTGGTGTTTTAACCTGTGGGTGGGGTTTTAACCTGTGGGTGGTGTTTTAACCTGTGGGTGGGGTTTTAACCTGTGGGTGGGGTTTTAACCTGTGGGTGGGGTTTTAACCTGTGGGTGGGGTTTTAACATTTGAATACGTTGTTTGTCTCGTCGCCCTTTTCTCAGCCATTGAACTGTTTGGGGGGAAAAAAGAAAGGAAAAAAGGGAATCAACCACATCACTAACTGAATGTCTTACTTGTGCATCGCACATTTCCCCGAGACAGAGTAGCTCGGCTTAAAGGGTTCCTGTCTTAGACTTCAGAACCGTTGAAGAAATAACTAATCATCTTCACTAGAAACTAGGGTCGGGAATAATTGTCAGGAAATGCGGAGGTAAAAGCGTTTGAGTGTGTCACTTTGTTAGGAGAGTTTATTTCACAAAAAGCAACCTGAAAACTCTACCTGCATCAAAGGAGGTGATATTTGGTCCCTATCCCACACGTATCTGTGAACTCACACTAAATGTCTGTCCTGTGAACTCACACTAAATGTCTGTTCTGTGAACTCACACTAAATGTCTGTTCTGTGAACTCACACTAAATGTCTGTTCTGTGAACTCACACTAAATGTCTGTCCTGTGAACTCACACTAAATGTCTGTCCTGTGAACTCACACTAAATGTCTGTCCTGTGAACTCACACTAAATGTCTGTCCTGTGAACTCACACTAAATGTCTGTTCTGTGAACTCACACTAAATGTCTGTTCTGTGAACTCTTGCCTTCTAACCTGTCCTCCATTGTGAATGTTCCGGGCCATCCCAGAAGCCTTTGGGGCCAGACTGGTTCTGAAATGTGATTACAACTCTAAAATCGACCAGGTCTCGACTCACTGTCTCATAACAGCTTATTGATCACGCACACGCACACACACACACACACACAGACACACACACAGACACACAAAAAAGTCTGATTGCAGAGCAAATGAAAGCTTCTCCATTCCAGCTGGCCTGTGTTGAGTGGAAGGATTGAAGAGCCTCTTTTTCCCGACCACACAAAACAATAGCTCAGCGGAGGAGTTATTACTTTTATTTAAAGTAGGCCAGCACCAGTCTTGATTCATTTCTGCTCGCGCTCCTTCTCTCTCTGCTTGGGCTTTTTGTGTGGTTGATTTGTTTCCCGGTTAACCGTGTCTTTGCCACAAGCGATTGAGGGGAAATGAATGGATCTTAAGACTGCATGACTGCACAAGAAATCCACACACAAAGAGATGTACGTAGACCCACCAAAGGGGGAGGAAACGGCTTCATGTCATTCACACAGCACAGTCTGTGGGCAGCAATAGGGGCACCCCAGAGATTGAATAAGTAGCGTTTTCAACGGGGAGGCGGGGGAAGTGTGTATGTGTATGGTTGTGTGTATGGTTGTGTGTGTGTGTGTCTGTGTTTACACGTTTTAAGTGTGCGCAGATGTCTGTCCGCATTTGTGCTCGTCTCAGAAAGTGTGCGAGTGTGTGTGAGCTCGTCAGCTGCTGGCGTGTCCTTATTTGAGCAGATTTCATTCCCAGCCACATGGCTGCAGCTCATTATTCACCAAGCGCACGCACGCACGCACGCACGCACACACGCACACACACACACACACACACGCAGGAAAAATGTCAAACAGCCCACAAATCGGTGAAACAAAGTCCTTCAAAATGGTTGTTGGAAAAACAGACATGGGAAACATTGAAATCCTTCCTAGTCGGGGGACAGCAAATCATCTGGCTGGCCCGCTTCATATCCTTATTTCTCCTTCGTTGTCTTTGCTCCAGCTATCAATTCCCTTCTCTCCCTCCCCCCTCATCCTCCTCCCTCCCTATTTATTTAAATCTCTCTCCATCACATTCCGCCTCGCACACCATCCAACGGACTGTAACAGTGTGCTCAGTGTATCCTAAGCACGCACATGGAATTAAGTATTAATGGTCATGCACAAGATAATACTTCACACACACAGAGAGAGAGAGAGAGAGGGAGAGAGGGAGTGTGTGTGTCGACACAGTTACTCACATTGGAAGTACAGCTCTTCGTCTCCCTCCTGACTGGCCTTGCTGTATCTACACTGTCTGCAGAGAGGGAACAAACAGAGAGGGGGAACAAACAGAGATAGAGAACATCACTAGCTATATAAAAAATAAATAGATGATACAAGTCTTCAATTCCTCTTAAAATGAGAACAATAGGTTTCTGGACCTCAGTGAATTGGAACATGGATCACTGTTGTTCAGTGGAACTGGCTGGACAAAAGTCACTTCTGAAACCGGGCACCTCCTGTGGAAATCAAACCTGCACATGGGCGTACCTTCATAACTCGCACAAACACTTCTGCATAAATACCCCCCAACCCATAACACACACACTCTTCCAACTGTTCTAATGAGCTGTACACACTTCCTCTCACATAGCTCATCCTGTGCCTCCACAGAGTAGTAGAGTGGCTGTCTAATTGGTGGCGCTTTCCAACTGGAGAGAGAGAGAGAGAGAGAGAGTTCAGGGCCTTGCTCTTAAGACCACCAGAGTGAGACATTAAGAACTGAATGGGGACAGCCAGAGTCAGGCATTCTGTTTGGCCACCGTGCACATGGGAATTGAGATGAGGACAAGAGGCCTTGATGAAGTGCTACAATTCATTAGAGGTCGTGAAGAAGCATTCTCTAATTCACAACCAGTTTGAAACAAAAGAAAGGCACAGGGTCAAACAGAGATAAAGGCTAAATATTTGCATAAACATATAATAAAACACAGGAGGCTGGTGAGGGGAGCACGTCTCATAATAATGGCTGGAATGGAGTGAATGGAATGGCATATTTGATACCATTTCAGCCATTACTACGAGCCCATCCTCCCCATTCACCAGCCGCCTATACAAGAGGAGTGTGAGTGAGCGTTATTGTTTTTGTGTGATCGCAACTGTGCATTAGTGTCTGCATGTCCGTGTGTGTGCGTGTGCTTGTTAATGCGTGCGTCTGTTCATGTGTGCATGCGCTGTCTGTGTGCGTGTCCTTGTTTGTGTCTGTTCATGTGTGTTAATGCGCATGTCAAGCCATATCACCAGTGCATGCACACACAGTGCGATGGGAAAGACAGGTTTGGAGGGGATGCTGACACACACACAGACTCTTAAACTGCAGGACGAGAGAGAGAGCGAGAGAGTGAGAGAGAGCGAGAGCGAGAGCGAGAGCGAGAGCGAGAGCGAGAGAGAGAGAGCAAGAGCGCAAAGGGCATACTACAGCCTGGTACCATTTCAGCCCCTAGCCCCTATACCTGCCACTTTCACAGGTCTGAAAGCATGGACAGGTGTAAGCTCCACCTAGCCCTACACCATAACGCATCAACCGTCATCTGTGAAATCCAAAATGGGCAGCCGGATCCGAATGGAACCAGGCCCAAGGACATAAAGAAAAAAAATGTAAACCTTTATTTATTTAACCTTTATTTGGACAGGGAGTCAATGCCGAGACCCAGGTCTCTTCTCCAGATGACCCCTGTTAAGCACCCCAATACACATCAACATAGCATACACCTTAAAGTACACGCACAAGGAGTCACTGTTCTATCATCTCTCTGTCTCGACAGGGGCGGTGGAGTTGGACTGGGTCAGGCAGGAAAAGAATGAGGGAGAAAGAGCGGAGGAATATTACCCAAAATAAAGGGTCAAGGGGAGAAAGGAAAGAGGGAGGAGCAGGGGTGAGGGGAGGGAGGAGTGCAGACATGCCTGTACCTGGCGGTTGACAGCTGTGTGTAGGGAGAAAGGAAAGAGGGAGGAGCAGGGGTGAGGGGAGGGAAGAGTGCAGACATGCCTGTACCTGGAGGTTGACAGCTGTGTGTAGGGAGAAAGGAAAGAGGGAGGAGCAGGGGTGAGGGGAGGGAGGAGTGCAGACATGCCTGTACCTGGCGGTTGACAGCTGTGTGTAGGGAGAAAGGAAAGAGGGAGGAGCAGGAGTGAGGGGAGGGAGGAGTGCAGACATGCCTGTACCTGGCGTTTGACAGCTGTGTGTAGGGAGAAAGGAAAGAGGGAGGAGCAGGGGTGAGGGGAGGGAGGAGTGCAGACATGCCTGTACCTGGCGTTTGACAGCTGTGTGTAGGGAGAAAGGAAAGAGGGAGGAGCAGGGGTGAGGGGAGGGAGGAGTGCAGACATGCCTGTACCTGGCGTTTGACAGCTGTGTGTAGGGAGAAAGGAAAGAGGGAGGAGCAGGGGTGAGGGGAGGGAGGAGTGCAGACATGCCTGTACCTGGCGTTTGACAGCTGTGTGTAGGGAGAAAGGAAAGAGGGAGGAGCAGGGGTGAGGGGAGGGAGGAGTGCAGACATGCCTGTACCTGGCGTTTGACAGCTGTGTGTAGGGAGAAAGAGGAGGAAGAGGAGGAGGAGGAGGAAGAGTGGAGAAGGAGGTGGAGAGCAGCACCACGCTAGTAGGAGCTATGTTGGAGGAGCTGGACGAGAGACTGCTGGGTAGAAGAGAAGAAGGGCAGGGGGGGCGGGGCTAAATCACAACCTCTCTCCTCATTGGCTACAGGACGGGTGGTGTGCCCCAATTCTCTGAAATGGCTTCCTTTCCGTTTGACGTCATAGGACAGCCTGGATGTAAACCAGAAGGTATGCATGGTGCTTTCACCCAGAGTCGAGATACACCAAAGAGTTCGGCAAACTATTTTAGTTCGAATTTGATTGGCAAAAATAGCTAATTTATCTCTTCCAGTGAGTAGCACATTCGACTGCTATGTAGTGTGCCAACATAAGGGCCAAACTCTGTAGAGGAGGCCATTTTAGAGTATTGGGATTCACCTTGTGATGAGCACAGAGAGCCTCACATGTACGGACATAAAATACTACGAGAGGAGCTAGACTGAGGGAGTGAGGGGAGGAAGTGAGAAAAACAAAAAGGGGAAATCGAAAGGAGAGTATCGGAGCACAGGGGGCAGATCCAAAATGGAGTAGGTTGCTGCCCATTGGAGGAGAACACTGATTGGAAAGCCCTGGTGTGTACCAGGCGTGCAGCAAGTGTGACCAGGGACTGAGCCTCTTTCGCTCACTCTTTATTTCAGTCTCATCCACCCCTCCTATGATTGGGTCACGGTCCACGCACATACGCAATGGCCTTCCACCTACACCGTTCTTCCTTTCCTTCCTACTATATTTATTTCTCTCCCTCCATCCCCCTCTCCGCTGACCGCGTGACCAACAGTGTCTGTCCAGAGGCAGCAGAGGGTAAACAATCAGTGCTCTGACCAGCCAAGCCTGAACTTCCTGGAGAGATTAGGGGCTGCTGCCGCTGCCCTGTAACCTTGGCACTGTCAAACTCTGTCAAGCAGGAACGAGGAACGAAATGTGTGTGTGTGTGTTGCATCTGTCTGTTCATGTAAACTACAGTAGGAAAGGGACTTTCTATATGCAGGGTGGCAATCACCATGTGCGTCAGTGTCAGTATGTGCATGGCTATAACAATGCCTCCCTCTCACGCTACGTGTGTTCCAGTAATGTGTCCGTAAGAGGAATGGGGGGGGACAGGACAGGAGAGAAGGGTGAGATTCATATACGTACCATATAACCTCCAGGCAAAACACATCTAGCCGACCCCAGACACAATTTCAAACGGCCTGATCTTACAGGGCCATTTCATTCAAGTGGAGATAATCTGACTGTGTGTGTGTGTGTGTGTGTGTGTGTGTGTGTGTGTGTGTGTGTGTGTGTGTGTGTGTGTGTGTGTGTGTGTGTGTGTGTGTGTGTGTGTGTGTGTGTGTGTGTGTGTGTGTGTGTGTGTGTGTGTGTGTGTGTGTGTGTGTGTGTGTGTGTGTGTGTGTGTGTGTGTGTGAGCAGATCATCTGTAATTGTAGCCCTGCGGTGACATCGGAGGTCAGCCATATTTGCAAACATGAAAGCATGGTAATTGAGGCATCAACCCACCTGCCTGCGTCTGAGGACGAGAAGAGCCGGCTAATAGCCATGTTCTCATAGACTGATGAACGACGCAAGCATTCTGGGATGAGCAGTTTCCAATACATCCATTCTCAATGAAGGTCAATTGGTTCACACTGGTAGGGATTCTGGTCATGGGGGCGCGTCTGCAGGATTGGGTCCGTGTGTATGGGTCAATAAGTTACAGTATGTATCTGAGCGGGTGTGTGTGGGGTCCTTTAGCCGTTTAAAGCATGTTGGTGTGAAGGTGTAATTGGCCAGTGTGTGCAACATATCCTTTTGTGCGCGCGCGGGTATGGGTGGGTGAGTGTGTGTGCATGGGTGAGTGCGCGTGCATGGGTGAGTGTGCATGCGCACGCATGGGTGAGTGTGTGTGTGCACGTGTATGGGTGAGTGTGTGTGTGCACGTGTATGGGTGAGTGTGTATGGGTGAGTGTGTGCGCAATAAGCGTGTGTGTGATTGACAGTTCCTGTGTGTCCTCAGCGTATTGTGTTGGTGTGTGTGTGTGAATGAATGAATGAATGAATGAATGAATGAATGAATGAATGAATGGGAGCTATTTCACACTCCATCTAATCTCATCTCCCAGATTAATTTGGAGCAGGAGAAAAATTGAAGAAAATAGAGGGTTTGTAAAGTCGGACATCTCTTCTACACAAAGATACTGGGTGATAAGTCAGCGACTGAGTGTGTACACTGCTGTGTGTGTGTGTGTCATATGTTACTATCTTAGACTAACATTCTAATTGCCTCCATATTAGATGCACTGACTGTGATGGGCTCTGTACAAGAGTGTCGGCCAAATGGGTAAAACGCAAATGTAAGATCTGATTGCGGCCGTTCGTGTGTGTGTATATATAATTGTGTGTGTCTGATTGGGAGTGTGTGTGTGTATAATTGTGTGTGTCTGCGTGGGAGTGTGGAGTCTGAATGCCAACACGCTGGAGCATGTGTGATGGAGTGTGTGAGAGCGCGGGGGAGTGTGTGTGGGCGTGTGAGTTGGGATTTCTATAGACGTAGACAGATGTCAAAGTGCACAGAGCTGAAATGGCAGAGAACCACCTTCCATCTCTCCACTCAACTGAATAAAACACACAGGACTTCTGTGCACACAATGCCTATTTTGGCAAAAGTTCTTGGCAACAACATGGAATTGCCCTTAAGTTGTGTAGTTACTACTCTAGTAACCATTGGTAACCATAGTGAAAGTACTAACTGCAAATAATGTACACAAAACTATGGTTGAATGACAAAAGTAAGATCACAAGCCAAACAGGATGAGTCTAATTTAAATCCTGGAAACGATACAACCATTTAGCATGGCTGCCCCAGCATTGCCAATCTAAAGAGCCTTGCTAATGCTCTATATTACAGTGGCTCTGAGCTGAGCTGATTGAACATGCATTAAAGCTCTTCTCATTGTGATTACATGCTTTGAGGCAGAGTGCTTCTAGTCATTGGATTATTGTAATCAGGATTATGATGGAGTGGCATGAGCCGTGACTGAGTGTGTGTGTGTGTGATTAGGAGTGTGTGTGCCCCATTATGGGTGTACCTTCTTCAGATGTAATTGTTTGTGTGTGCGCGTGCACGTTGTGTATATCTTAATGTGTGTGCTGTGTGCATGTGTTGTGTGTGTATTACTGTGTGTGGTGTATATCTGTTTGAGCATGTGCTGTATGTGTGTGTTCGTGCATATTGTCTGTTTATCTGTAGGAGTGTGTGTATTCATGCCTATTGTCTGTCTCTCCCTGTGTGTGTGTGTGTGTGGTGTGTGTGTGTACCTTCTCCAGAGGAGCAGGCCCACTCCCATAGAGAGCAGCATGATGAGGGCGGCCACAGACACCACCACGATGATGATTACTGGGTTCTGCTCACTGGACGCCAGCGCCACTGTGGATTGGAGCGGACACACACACATTGTTTAAGAGCAGGCACACGGGAGAATACACACACATACATAAAGATGACAATAAAGTGACACCCTATCACAGAGCAAAAAGAAGAGACATTTCACAGCTTGATTTCTAAATCCTGGAGCCTTGCATGTACCCCCTCCACACACACACACACACACACACACACACACACACACCTCAGTCTTTAGAAAACAGGAGGCCTCTGTGTGGGCTGTCTGGACGCCCACACGGCCCTATCCCAAGCTGCCTCGCGGCGATGGAACGAGATAGCGAGGAAAATGAGGGAGAAACGGGCACACTCACGTTCGCCAAGCGTCTGCAGCTCCAGGGGAGCGCTGTAGCCTCCGTAGTCGATGGGAGAGGGGGAGGAGGAAGAGGAGGAGGCGGCGGCGGCGGAGAGGAGGGAGGAGGGGGCCGGGGTGGAGAAAGGGCGGATGAGGAAGACGTAGGTGGTGCCAGGCTTGAGGTTGTTGACGCTGATGCGGGTGGCGGCCGTCTTGACCGTTGAGTAGCTCTTGTCCTTCTGTTCCTGAAGGAGGGAGGAGAGAGAGTGGCCGGAAAGAACGTTTGAAAGGCGTTTTGTCGAAACATGGCTATGCTAAAACTACAAGAGCACCAAGCGGGTATACTCTCGGTCGCAAAACACGTTGTTTTTTTTTACATGGTCCTCCGGAGCTCAGTTGGCGCTTGCAACGGCAGGACAGTGCGTTTGATTCCGGGGACCACCCGTATGTAAAATGTACACGCGCATGACTGCAAACGGTGTTCGGATACAACGACATATATTATAATGAACACTTTCGACTGTTCCCTTTCCCGTCACTCGGTTGATTCTGAGTGGTGCCTATTGCGTGTCATAAGATCACTCAGAGAGCGTTGGGCTGGTAACCGAGAGGACGCTGGTTCGCATACCCGAGCCGACAAGGTGAAAGATCGGTCAATGTGCCCTTGAGCAAGCCACTTAATCCGAATTTGCTCCAGGGGCGCCGTACTAGATTGGCTGACAATATGGAAAACAATACAAGCAGACTCATGTGATTCAAAACAATTGACTCTAAAGGTTAAAGGCTGTGAGACGACGTGCATAAAACCTTCAGAATCAAAGCAAAGAAACAGCATGCGTGTCTGAATGTATGTTTAGGTGTGTGTGTGTGTGTCTGTGTGTGTGGTGTGTGCCGTTTGCTTGTCGTCACGTGGTAATGAGTATTTGGAGGTGCGTGCTCTTTAACGCGGTCGTACTTGTCCACTTGTCCATGAATTAACATGGCATGGAGAGAACAGAGAGAGAGAGATTGACAGTCGTACTGAGTGTCCCCGTGGAGACTGCAAATAGGCGACATTGACAGAGATGAACGTGATGGACGGACGGCGCGCCAAGAGTGGGATGTGGACCGTATATGACGGAGTGGACCGTATATGACGGAGTTGACAGTTGTAAACGGGACGGAGTGGACCGTATATGACGGAGTTGACAGTTGTAAACGGGACGGAGTGGACCGTATATGACGGAGTTGACAGTTGTAAACGGGACGGAGTGGACCGTATATGACGGAGTTGACAGTTGTAAACGGGACGGAGTGGACCTTATATGACGGAGTTGACAGTTGTAAACGGGACGGAGTGGACCGTATATGACGGAGTTGACAGTTGTAAACGGGACGGAGTGGACCGTATATGACGGAGTTGACAGTTGTAAACGGGACGGAGTGGACCGTATATGACGGAGTTGACAGTTGTAAACGGGATGGAGTGGACCGTATATGACGGAGTTGACAGTTGTAAACGGGATGGAGTGGACCGTATATGGCGGAGTGACTGAGTTTAAAGCTTCTTTAGTTACCTTTTCGTAGTACTTGATCTCGTACTCTGTGCTGCTGCTGTTGGGGTAGCTGGGCTCCCTCCACACCAGGGTGAGGCTGCGCTGCTCAATCTTCTCCGCACGCAACTCACTCACCAGAGAGGGCGCTACCGAGAGGGCCAAAAGAAAGAGGGAATCATGTGAGAAAAAGAAAGAAGGCGAAGAGAGGGTGAAAGGGAGAAAATAAAATAAATAATTTAATGTATTTATCAAAGTTCCTTCTGGGACGACTTTATCCAAGTCATAAAAGTTTCATGATGTTAGCGCTGAGCGGGTCTCCATACAGTATTCATTGATGGCTGGAGGGTGGGCGGAGATGTTCTCTCCCTATCAGACTCAGTCCTGGTCAGAACTTTTGTTTCGGACTCAATAATATCCAGTAGATGTGGTGAATGAACACTGACCATGAACAGTGTAAAAAACAACATTTCCACATTCTTCCTTGACCACATGACCTGAAGTGACCAGGAAACCATCCCTTGTTACCACTGATGCTCCGAAAGCTCTGCCCACTCGTCAAGCTATAATTAAGAGGTCATTAACGAGGTAATGCAAAATTAGCTGACACTCAAACCTGAAAAGGAACACTTAAGCGCAGCTCATTGTCAGTCAACGACCAGTACGGTTGAAGCCTTTTGTCATTACCACAATTAACATATTGCTAATGAGCAGCAAAGTCAGTAAACATTCATTATATTGTCATTGCTCTGTATTTTCTGTCCATCTGCCGAGTCATGTTTCAATTTGTGCAATTCTCCCTTTCTTTCTAAACCTCTTTCCCTCACTCCCATGTCAATTCTGATTAGTCCAAATTTCTCTCCTCAAATCGTGCTTCTTTCACTCCTAATCTCTTTCGAGACCTCTTGTCACCCCCCCACACTCTGATTTTACAACTTCCTTACTATCAAATATATACGAGCACACGCACACGTCCACCCACACCCCATGTGACCCCGGCCGTCAGTCTCCCTCTCAGTGGAACCGGTGTTGAAGTCGTTTTGAGGCGAGGAACAAAGCCAGAGCCGACCTTGTCTTTCGGAGTATCCCTCATATTGGCCCGTGTCTTACTGGCAGCTAATGAGGGCTGCACACAGCCTGGATAAGCCTGTTCAATTACAGCCACAGGCAGCAACTCAATGATGAGACAATAGAGCGGAATGGACTGGTCAAAGACAAAGCAATCTGAAAGAAATCCTATGAGTGTCTGTGTGTATTTGTACTGTGTGTGTGGGGGATCTATCTCCACCTACTCTCGTCTCAGTAAAAGGCAGAGGTCTATACCCAGAAGCGCCTGAAAATTCTCGATACACGCGGGAAACCGTTGAGCCTGAAAAACCCAGCAGCGTTGCGGTTCCTGACACAAAGCGGTGTGCCTGGCACCTACTACCGTACCCCGTTCAATCTTCTGTCTTGCCCATTCACCCTCTGAATGGCACACATACACAAGCCATGTCTCAAATGTCTCAAGGCTTAAAAATCCTTCTTTAACCTGTCTCCTCCCCTTCATCTACACTGATTGAAGTGGATTTAACAAGGGGCATCAATAAGGGATCATAGCTTTCACCTGGATTCACCTGGTCAGTCTGTCATGGAAAGAGCAAGTGTTCCTAATGTTTTGTACACTCAGTGTGTACCGCACTGTAAACAAACATATACACAATATGGTGACACACACACACACACAAGCATAGGCAGGCACACAGACCGATACTGGCAGAATCAGATGCATGGACACACAGGAAAACGTGAAATACGTGGACAGTGTCAGCGAGGAGAGAGTAACAGGCAGCGAGTGCTGAATTAGATACACTAAGAACACCTTGTCAACTTGCTCTACCGTCTACAACTCCGGGCCATTGTTTTCCATTCCTTTGTGATTAATTATGCATATGGGACAAACTGCTCCAAGACTCCGGCTCAAATGAGTCCGGCTCACAGCGGTAACGCCATCTGACAGAATCCTCTCTGCGGACACATAGCCAAACCCGGCGGTAGTACGCGCTTGTACTGAGTTTGGAAAACACTAACACACTCCAAGGGAGAACATTTCAACCCTACACACCCTGGTAGTGTAGTTGCAAGAACAGAAATATAGTGTGTGAAGAAAACCCACAAACTCTTGGAAAAGACAGGGGTTTAGTTACACAGACCAACGTAGTAATACGCTATCCAAACCCGCAAAAATATTCCATCTCGCACACACACACAGAACCCCCTCACACACCTAGACACATACACACACTAATATCTAGTTTCCCCATCCGGTCTGAAAGCAGCTGGTGTGTGTTCATTGGGCTGACCCCTGTCTGAACGAAAGGAAATGGATACCGAGAGGAGACTGAATTGGCCATGGCAGACCAAGCCTAATTTCCACAGGCATTAGACCGGAGGTTACGACCTTACAGGGCTCCACTGTAATACAGGACCAGACCCCGTGGCTAACCAGACAGCTTTAACAGTCCCCCCCATCATAGACAGCTTCCACAGAATGACATGGAGAGAAAGACGGACGGATGACACAAACAGATCCAATCCCTTTCATTTCGGAGTCCAAGATGTTTTAATGGTGAGGAAGGCATTGAAGCTACGTGGTCTGATGGCTCAGTTCTGGCATGTGTCTATGCAGGTGGTGTACAGGCACAAACACGGCGTCTGATTCATAGGCAGTTGCACCTGCCTACCATCTGTCTGCCACCAACAAAGTTGCAGTATGAAGAGACATGATAAAGTAAAAGGCAGGTAGATTGGCACAAAATGGCCCCCGCCTCCACAGTTGGATTCTATCCTCACGCAGCCAACCAAGGTGCGGTATAAATATATGCTACATTGTGCAGACAAAAGAAGATGTGGTGGCGGCGGTGGCTCTATTGCAGGTAATGAATACAATTTGGCACAAAATGGCCTCTGTGTTCCACAGCTGCACATGCCGTCCGTCTTGACGCAGCCAACAAAAGGTGCACTATGCTGCTTCTCGCTATCACCGAAGACAGGCAGTGGAGCTGTAGTCCCTCAGGACCACCACAGAGAATGAGTGTGTGTGAACATCTCTCCCTCTCTCTCCATCCATCTCTCTGTCTCTTTTTTCTGTTCTCCCCTACAGCTCTGTTTATGCCTCTGCAATGAATAAATCCATTTTACCATGCAGAGGTTCCTTTGTTCTACTCGTCTCTCTCTCCCCCCCGTCTCTCGCTCTTGTGTGTGTGTGTGTGTGTGTGTGTGTGTGTGTGTGTGTGTGTGTATACATCCAAAAAAAGACGAGTGATTGAGCCAACATGTATCAGCCAATCATGTCAGAGAAGTTAACAGGCTGTAAAGTACAAGTGTACAGCATTACTCCAAACATCTACAAGCTGGGTTAAAGCTGACTTGGGGAGGAAAGGAGATGAGTTTAGTGCTACAGAGGCATCCCACATCTCTGGAGTGCCTTTACGTGTGTTTATGTGTCTCCCCGAGTCTTGGCATAGCTAAATGAACTCAGAACAATACCATTATAAACACTACGATACTCTGGGACAGAAATACATATTTGGGGTAATGGTAGAACATTTTTCAAATGTTTCTGAGATCATCTGAATGCCACTACATTGTGTGTGTGTGTGTGTGTGTGTGTGTGTGTGTGTGTGTGTGTGTGTGTGTGTGTGTGTGTGTGTGTGTCCGTATACCCATCAGTAAAGTGTGTCAATTCCCCTACATAAAGTATGCATCTCTGTGACCGTCACCAAATCCAACGCAACCTTTTAAAAATCATTCAACACACACAAAAAAAAAGCCCACTCCCTTCAATCAGAATCCGTGTGAGCCACAAAGACAGACCCGCGATAATGACGTTGTGTTGTGGCCCAGCATCACCTCCCAGGACTCACTATCTGGCAGTGGCCCCCGCTTTTAATCTGGGTCTATCAGCCGGCCCAGCGGTGGAGCGCTATCTGGCAGGATGTTCCCCGCTCCCTGTGTAATCTGCCCTATCAGTATTCTGTCTGTCTGCACGCACCGTGCCGGGCCGAGATAAAAACCTCACAATTACACCAGCGCACCAGCTACCCAAAATAGGAAGGGGTATAAAGAGAGGGAGGTAGGAGGAGAGGGGCGGACGGATCGAGTCAGGTATTATTGCTGGCCATTATCATTCATATGAACCGCTGTCTGTGTGCGTGTGTGTGAGAGTGACATACGTTCTGAGAGAAAACACACACACGACAGAGGATTCTGCAATTTGTGACGAGAGAGAAGGGTGAGGGAGGGGAGAATTGACACCTGACACCTGCCACAGATACATTTTCATCTAAAGTCCACGATTATAGACTGTGGGGGCTCGGTGTGTGTGTGTCTGCATGTGTTTGTGTGTCTGCGTGTATCTGTGTTTGCATGTGTGTGTGCGCTGATAGCACCTCAGTGTGTGATAGAGAGAACCAGAGGAGGGTGACAGAGTGATTACATGTGCCAGCCTGTGGGTGGATGGATGGATGGATGGGTGAGCAAGAGCCAGAAAGTGAATTAACGAGAGAGGCACATGATTGAATTATGAAGTCAACTTAGTCTCCCCCCATCCCCCAGTTCTATAGACCAAATTCATCTGAAATACACATTCCCCAAATCATTCTCAAATGTTTGGGTCTCAAACCAGATTGTCAGTAAGTGGTTTGGACGGACTAGCTCCTGAATAGCCGAATAAGCTCAGTCTGTCAGTAACTATCCTCTTCCTGTGATTTTTGGATGGGCGAATTCTTCTGTCTTCTTCCATAACCCGTGACGGTTGCTGTAAGCCAGGCAGACTGTGGCGGGGCTCACATCCACACATACTGGGAGAGGCAGACCTGTCACCGCGGTTTGGCAGAGGAGACGGAGAGAGCTCAACACAGCCTGACAGAACACCCAGTCAGGGGGAAATGCCACACACACACACACACACACACACACACACACACACACACACACAGCCCATACACGTGTGTACACAAACACCCAAATAGACATAAGCAAGCCCACACACTCACACAAATAAACAGCAAACAGAGGCAATGCATTTACAGGGAGTGCAGAGTGAAGTTTGAGGGTATAAAGTGCTGATTACTGCTTAAAGAGCAAGAGAAACACTGTCACACAGAGATGGATGCACATCCTGTGTATCACAAACACACTCTGCATGCGCACACACACACACGCACACACATTACCGTGGGGATATGTAGGCTAAATGGGAGGTGTGTGTGTGTTCCATTTGTGCTGTATTAGACGTCAGTGGGTGTGAGCTAACTGATGAGAGGATGCTGTGTGTTAGGCCTGTCACTGTTGTGTCTGACAGACCAGCAGGAGGGTGACAGTCAGGTGAGCTCATCAACAAACCACCCGAGACACACACACCCTTAATGGAACACTGGTCACTTCAATAATATTTCCATACAGTCTATCCTACATATTCCTACGTATTCTTCAGATATACTACTTATTCTATCCAAAATGTCTATTCACACACACACACACACACACACACACACGCACGCACACGCACGCACGCACACACACACGCACACACACATGCACACACACATATATATATAGAACTCATCGAAAAATAAAGTCTTCTCACTGTCAACTGTGTTGATTTTCAGCAAACTTAACATGTGTAAATATTTGTATGAACATAACAAGATTCAACAACTGAGACCTAAACTGAACAAGTTCTACAGACATGTGACTAACAGAAATGGAATAATGTGTCCCTGAACAAAGGCGGGGTCATAATCAAAGGTAACAGTAACAGTCAGTATCTGGTGTGGCCACCAGCGGCATTAAACCTGTTTGGGCTAGGGGGCAGCATTTTCACGTTTGGATGAAAAGCGTGCCCAAAGTAAACTGCCTGCTACTCAGTCCCAGTTGCTAATATATGCATATTATTAGTAGATTTGGATAGAAAACACTGACATTTCTAAAACTGTTTGAATGATGTCTGTGAGTATAACAGAACTCATATGGCAGGCAAAAACCTGAGAAAAATCCAACCAGGAAGTGGGAAATCTGAGCTTTGAAGTTTACAGTGTCTGTGGGGTCATATTGCACTTCCTAAGGCTTCCACTAGATGTCAACAGTCTTTAGAACCTCGTTTCATGCTTCTACTGTGAAGTGGGGCCAAATGAGAGGGGAATGAGTCAGAGGTCTGGCAGAGAGCCACGAGCTCGTGATGCGCGTTCATGTTGAATTTACCTCGCGTTCCATTGCTTTTCTAGAAACAAAGGAAATCTCTGGTTGGAACATTATTGAAGATTTATGATAAAAACATCCTAAAGATTGATTCTATACTTCGTTTGACATGTTTCTACGAACTGTAGTCTGACTTTTGCCTGGACCTGCCCGCGCGTCGTAAGTTTAGATTGTGTACTGAACGAGCGAACCAAAAGGAGTTATTTGGACATCAATTATGGACTTATGGAACAAAATCAAACATTTATTGTGGAACTGGGATTCCTGCATTCTGATGAAGATCATCAAAGGTAAGTGAATATTTATAATGCTATTTCTGACTTCTGTTGACGCCAACATGGCGGATATCTTTTTGGGTTGTATTGGACTCTGAGCGCCGTACTCAGATTATTGCATGGTTTTTTAAAATCTGACACAGCGGTTGCATTAAGGAGAAGTATATCTTTAATTCTGTGAATAACACTTGTATCTTTTATCAATATTTATTATGAGTATTTCTGTAAATTGATGTGGCTCTGTACAAATTCCCGGGATGTTTTGGAGGCAAAGCCAAATGTAAACTGAGGTTTTTGGATATAAATATTAACTTTATCGAACAAAACATACATGTATTGTGTAACATGTTGTCCCGGGAGTGTCATCTGATGAAGAATATCAAAAAGGTTAGCGATTCATTTTCTCTCCATTTCTGATTTGTTTGACTCCTCTCTTTGGTTGGAAAATCGCTATATGCTTTCTGTGACTAGTTGCTGACCTAACAATGATATGTTCTGCTTTCGCTGAAAATCTTTTACTTATTTTTAAAATCGGACACTGTGGTTGGATTAACGAGAATTGTATCTTTAAAATGGTGTCTAATACTTGTTTGAGAAATTTGAATTATGAGATTTCTGTTGATTGAATTTGGTGCCCTGCAATTTCATTGGCTGGTGGCGAGGGGTTCCTAGACAGGATTTAAGTACTGCAGTGCATCCCCTACTCATGGCCTGCATCAGATTTGCCAGTTCTTGCTGTGAGATGTTACCCCACTCACCAAGACACCTGCAAGTTCCTGGACATTTCTGGGGGGAATGGCCTTAGCCCTCACCCTCCGATCCAACAGGTTCCAGACGTGCTCAATGGAATTGAGATCCGGGCTCTTCGCTGGCCATGGCAGAACTCTGACATTCCTGTCTTGCAGGAAATCACGCACCGAACGAGCAGTACGGCTGGTCATGTCAGGATGAGCCTGCAGGAAGGGTACCACGTGAGGGAGGAGGATGTCTTCCCTGTAACGCACAGCGTTGAGATTGCCTGCAAAATGACAAGCTCAGTCCGATGATGCTGTGGGACACCGCCCCAGACCATGACGGACCCTCCACCACCAAATCGATCCCACTCATACCTTTGACGATAAATGCGAATCCGACCATCATCCCTGGTGAGACAAAACTGCGACTCGGAAACTCGGTGAAGCTGCGACTCAGTGAAGAGCACTTTTTGTCAGTCCTGTCTGGTCCAGAGATGGTGGGTTTGTGCCCGTAGGCAACGTTGTTGCCGGTGAGGACCTGTCTGGTGAGGACCTGCCTTACAACAGGCCTACAAGCCCTCAGTCCAACCTCTCAGCCTATAGCGGACAGTCTGAGAACTGATGGATTGTGCATTCCTGCTGTAACTCGGGCAGTTGTTGTTGCCATCCTGTACCTGTCCAGCAGGTGGGATGTTCGGATGTACCGATCCTGTGTGTTGTTACACGTGGTCTGCCACTGCGAGGACAATCAGCTGTCCGTCCTGTCTCCCTGTAGCACTGTCTTAGGCTTCTCACAGTATGGACATTGCAATTTATTGCCCTGGCCACATCTGCAGTCCTCATGCCTCCTTGCAGCATGCCTAAGGCACGTTCACAGAGATGAGCAGGGACCCTGGGCTTCTTTCTTTTGGTGTTTTTCAGAGTCAGTAGAAAGGCCCCTTTAGTGTCCTAAATTTTCATAACTTTGACCTTAATTGCCTACAGTCTGTAAGCTGTTAGTGTCTTAACGATCATTCCACAGGTGCATGTTCATTAATTGTTTATGGTTCATTGAACAAGCATGGGAAACTGTTTAAACCCTTTAAAATTAAGATCTGTGAAGTTATTTGGATTTGTACCAATTATCTTTGAAAGACAGGGTCCTGAAAAAGGGACGTTTATATATTTAAACTCTGGACTCCGACATTGCTCGTTGTAATATTTCTATATTTCTTAATTCCATAATTTCACTTTTAGATGTGTGTATTGCTGTGAATTGTTAGATAGTACGGCACTGTTGGAGCTAGGAACACAATCATTTCCCTACACCCGCAATAACATCTGCTAAATACGCGTATGTGACCAATACAATGTGATTTGTTTTTGACAGCTGCACAATGAAGATCTTAACAGTTGTGAGGAGGCCAAAATGAAAGAGAGGAGGAGGGGTTGAACGAAACAACTTCAAATTTCCTCTCCTTTCACCAAGATGAAAAATGGGTTTTCACCCCTCTCGCTCTCTGCCAGGAGAGTCATTGCACTGTAGAGACTTCCGTTCAAAAGGAGCCCTCCAGCCCAGTGTGTTACTCGGTTTAACCAAGGGTGTGTCTCTTTTCAGTCTGTGACTGTGTGCGTGCGTGTCTTCTATGTGTGTGTGTTTGTGATGGTGTGTATGTCTGTCCTTGACTGTGTGTTGTCTATGTGTTTGTGTATGACTGCAAAATACTGAACAGAAAAACATCAATTCAAAGTACCATGTGTGCAGACACTAAAGTGCATCCTCATAGACCCTGATAATAAGCCAAGCTAACCAATTCAAATTCTCATCACTGGCTGACAAAGCGTCGTAAGTGGCCGGGCCTCAGTCATGAGAAGTTGCTTGAAGACTCAATTCATTTGGTGGTCGCTGAAGCCTCACCTAGCCAATCACTTTTCATTAGGAGACCCAAAAGGCTTGGCACACACACACACCTCAAAAAGGGAGAGAAAGGGGTTACAAAGACATTGAATTTTAATTTCTTTCCATTCAGTTACCAGGAAATTAGTTATTTCGTGAGAGTCACTTTTTCATGGACTTCATGGTTTTATGTGCACCCCAGGAAGAGTAGCTGCTGCATGTGCCGTAGCTAATGGAGATACTAATAAACTAAACCCCCTATTCTCCTCATATCCTCTCCATCTCACCTCCTGTCCTCCTCTCCATCTCATGCCTCACCTCTTGTCCTCCTCTCCACCTCACCTCCTCTCTACCTCATGCCTCACCTCCTGTCCTCCTCTCCACCTCATGCCTCACCTCCTGTCCTCCTCTCCACCTCACCTCCTCATGCCTCACCTCCTGTCCTCCTCTCCACCTCATGCCTCACCTCCTGTCCTCCTCACTCCTGTCCTCCTCTCCACCTGTCCTCCTGTCCTCCTCATGCCTCACCTCCTGTCCTCCTCTCTACCTCCTGCCTCACTTCCTGTCCTCCTCTCCACCTCACCTCTCTCCTTTCCACCTCCTGCCTCACCTCCTGTCCTCCCCTCCACCTCATGCCTCACCTCCTGTCCTCTACCTCATGCCTCATATTCTGTCCTTCTCTCTATCTCCTGTCCTCTCCACCTCACCTCCTCTCTCCTTTCCACCTCATGCCTCCCCTCCTATCCTCCTCTCTACCTCCTGCCTCACCTCCTATCCTCCTCTCCACCTCACCTCCTATCCTCATCTCCACCTCCTGCCTCAACTCTTCTCCACCTCCTGCTTCACGCCCTGTCCTCCTCTCCTCCTATCGACTTCCAGCCTCACTTCCTGTCCTCCTCTCTCCTCTCCTGCCTCACTTCCTGTCCTCCTCTCCACCTCCTCAGACCTCGCTTCCTGTCCTCCACACCTCCTGTCCACTCCTGCCTCACTTCCTGTCCTCCTCTCCACCTCCTGCCTCACTTCCTGTCCTCCTATCCACCGCCTCAGACCTCACTTCATGTCCTCCTATCCACCGCCTCCGACCTCACTTCCTGTCCTCCTATCCACCTCCTCCGACCTCACTTCCTGTCCTCCTATCCACCTCCTCCGACCTCACCTCTCCTTACCACTTCCTGCCTCACCTCCTGTCCTCCCCTCCACCTCCTGTCCTCCTCTCCACCTCCTGCCTCACCTCCTCTCCACCCCTTGTCCTCTCTCCACCTCCTGCCTTACCTGTCCTCTCCACCTCCTGTCCTCCTCTCGTGATCTTCCCCCCCTCCCCCTCCCCTCAGGAGGATTCCCAGAGAGGTGCGCTGAGCCACCATGCATCTCCACAGGGACCAGGGCATCTAAAGCAGGCCGAATAAATCCTCTGAAGATATTGAAATGCCAATCCCAGCCCCCTGACCCCCACTCTCCGCTTTCCTCTTCCCCTCATCTAAAGGGCTTTAAACATGCCACTGAGGAGCTCAACAACTGGAGAGGCCACCGCTCTGGGGCTGGGGGATTTGGGTTTACGTGGCTTTTTGTTGAGCAAAACGCATCTGTGAGGGTACAACGCTGCGTACAGAACCCTCTGTGCACTGTAGGCTACAATACCTCGAGTTTCATTGTGTTTGGCCTGGAAATGGCTGAGCTGTAGCATTTCGTTTTTTTTGTTTGTTGAGTCTTATTAGAATAAAAAAATGTGATTTCATTAAATCATGTATGGCTGTTTTTTTAGACTATGGCATAATGCAAATTCATTCATATGGGCAGAATTTTGTAGATACAGCCTACAGAAATTTGATCAGCTACAGTTCATGTGAATATATTTGAATCTGGTAAAAAGCCGACATTTGGTGGTTTTAACAAACAAAAAACTCTGTAAAATGACTATATTGGGCTCCCGAGTGGCACAGGGGTCTAAAGGCACTGCATCTCAGTGCTAGAGGCGTCACTACAGTCCCCGGTTCGAATCCAGGCTGTATCACATCCGGCCGTGATTGGGAGTCCCATAGGGCGCACAACTGGCCCAGCGTCATCTGGGTTTGACACTGTAAATAAGAATTTGTACTTAATTGACTTGCCTAGTTAAATAAATAAAAAAGGTTAAATAAATAAATAAAAACATTGTGGTTTTAAATCCACAAAGTAACAATAAGCCTATAATTAAAAAAGGGACAGCAGTGATTCTAATACTGGGCTCTCACGATCAAGTCACATGCTCAATTATCAGCTTTCTTAGGCGTTTGCATTGCCCATTTAGTCATTTAGTCACACAGACACTCACACACCCCTAACCCACAGCTGGATAATGGTCCCATGAGCCCCTTGGGGCAGGAATGATACCCATTTACCCAACTCCCGCTCTTCACACACCCTTCCATCCATCCAATCCTCTATACCCCAGCCCCCCCTTGAGGGTCTGTGGCGTACCGATAAACCCCCTCTCCATTCATGGGAAATCCTTTCGGTCAGGGTGTGTGCATTCCTTTGGAGGCTTTCAGGGGACAGGCCCCTTGCACCACTCCCCAGTTCATAGCTAGTTTACAGACTCTACTTTCACTGTGTGTGCTTTTTCTCTCACACACACACACACACACACACACACACACACACACACACACACACACACACACACACACACACACACACACACACACACACACACACACACACACACACACCTGTAGCCTGCAGGCTAAATAACCCCTATTTTAGATTAGAGCAGTAGCGGACACCAAAGTGTTGCGCCCCCACCTCCAGCTAAGAGGCTTAGCCAGCACAACAAGCCCAAATACGTTACAGCTGCACGTGAGAGAGGGGGATGGGGAGGAGAAAGAGAGAGAGAGAAGAGAGCGCGCACGAGTGGAAAAAGGAGTAAGAGAAGTCTGTGCTCAGTCAGTAATGCAGTTCTCATAAAGGTCAGTGGGGGCTTTTATGGGGTATTGTCTCAGGACGCACAAAGGGCGTTAGTACGCTTAACCTTCGAGGGGAGCGGATTGGATCAGGGGTTTGGTCATGCTTGGTTGGTGATCTGAGGAGAAGTGTGTCAATGGCGCGTGGATAATGCAGGCCTTCTAATACACGTGCAAAACGCCCATACACCTCGCCATAAACGTCCCACAGGAATATGGCGCTGTCCAACTCACTCAATCCCCGCAACAACAAACAGAAGGACATGGCTGCTAACAGCCCATAATAGCCATACATCAACTCTAAGCCGTGACAGCCATTGAGAGAGAGAGAGAGAGAGAGAGAGAGAAAGAGAGAGAGAGAGAGAGAGAGAGAGAGAGAGAGAGAGAGAGAGAGAGAGAGAGAGAGAGAGAGAGAGAGAGAGAGAGACATGTAGACAAGTGAGAGTCTACACATGGCTTGCCGAGAATGTTGGTCTCTAACCTTGGAGAGAGCGCAGCAGTATAGTTTATTGGCTGTGTGGGGACTAGAGGCAGCAGCTCTACACAGAGTGGCTTAGCCTAAAATATGCACAGGGCATAAACTGGCAGCGTTTTATAACGTCTCTCCTTCTTAATGTATAAAGGCCCCGGGCGGGCAGCACTCAGAGAAGCACACAATGAGAAAGGCCCCCGTTCCACTCTCTGGACCAGGGAGATTTATGTCTAAATTAGTAGGGCTGGTTAGAGAGAGAGAGAGAGGGGGGGGGGGGGGTATGAGACACAGGAAAAGGATTGAATGGAGAACAGAAAAGGTGAAAGAACGAATGAAAAAAAAGAGTGCTGACAATGGGAGAGGGGGAAAAGGAAAGAGCGATAAGGAGGTAGAAAACATGAAGAGATCAAGAAAAAGACTAGCGTTGTTGTAGTTGGAGGTGTGTGGCACGGAAGATAGACGAGACTGGAGCCTTTTGGAGTGCTGGCAGCCTCCACGTCACGTGTCAAACTCATTCCACAGAGGGCAGAGTGTCCGCAGATTTCCCCTCCTCCCTTGTACTTGATTGATTAATTAAGGTCTCTAATTAGTAAGGAAATCCCCTCACCTGGTTGTCTAGCACACGCTAGGCCCTCCATGGAATTAGTTTGCCACCCCTGCTTTACGTCTTTAGTACTTGAGTTAGGTAAAAGGTTAAGGCTACTTCCTGGCATTGACGACTTGGGTCTTTGATCTCAAAACTCAGGTCTGAGAATGCAACTGGCCCTGAGCTGAGGAGGCCTTCAAGGCCTCCGTTCGCTCAGCATTTGTGCACTTGTCAGTTTGTATCTCTCTCTGTGCGACATAACGAGTGAGTGCTTTCCCTTGGCGTGTGTTCAGTGTTTATGTGTGTTCAGCCAACCGGTGTGTATATATACACACATACATACACACACACACACACACACACACACACACACACACACACACAGTGGGGAGAACAAGTATTTGATAACCTGCAAAATCGGCAGTGTTTCCTACATACAAAGCATGTAGAGGTCTGTAATTTTTATCACAGGTACACTTCAACTGTGAGAGACGGAATCTAAAACAAAAATCC
This sequence comes from Oncorhynchus keta, assembly GCF_023373465.1. Taxonomy (NCBI): domain Eukaryota; kingdom Metazoa; phylum Chordata; class Actinopteri; order Salmoniformes; family Salmonidae; genus Oncorhynchus; species Oncorhynchus keta. Next base: position 6,585,147 of record NC_068440.1, on the reverse strand, counting down.
AGAAAATCACATTGTATGATTTTTCAGTAATTAATTTGCATTTTATTGCATGACATAAGTATTTGATCACCTACCAACCAGTAAGAATTCCGGCTCTCACAGACCTGTTCGTTTTTCTTTAAGAAGCCCGCCTGTTCTCCACTCATTACCTGTATTAACTGCACCTGTTTGAACTCGTTTCCTGTATAAAAGACACCCCTTTCGGAAAAGCTGATCACGACTCCATTTTGCTGATCCCTGCCTACAGGCAGAAACTAAAACAAGAGGCTCCCACGCTGAGGTCTGTCCAACGCTGGTCCGACCAAGCTGACTCCACACTCCACGTGCTTCCATCACGTGGACTGGGACATGTTTCGTATTGCGTCAGATAAAAATATTGACGAATACGCTGATTCGGTGTGCGAGTTCATTAGAACGTGCGTCGAAGATGTCGTTCCCATAGCAACGATAAAAACATTCTCTAACCAGAAACCGTGGATTGATGGCAGCATTCGCGTGAAACTGAAAGCGCGAACCACTGCTTTTAATCAGGGCAAGGTGTCTGGTAACATGTCCGAATATAAACAATGCAGCTATTCCCTCCGCAAGGCTATTAAACAAGCTAAGCGTCAGTACAGAGACAAAGTGGAATCTCAATTCAATGGCTCAGACACAAGAGGCATGTGGCAGGGTCTACAGTCAATCACGGACTACAAGAAGAAACCCAGCCCAGTCACGGACCAGGATGTCTTGCTCCCAGGCAGACTAAATAACTTTTGCCCGCTTTGAGGACAATACAGTGCCACTGACACGGCCTGCAACGAAAACATGCGGTCTTTCCTTCACTGCAGCCGAGGTGAGTAAGACATTTAAACGTGTTAACCCTCGCAAGGCTGCAGGCCCAGACGGCATCCCCAGCCGCGCCCTCAGAGCATGCGCAGACCAGCTGGCCGGTGTGTTTACGGACATATTCAATCCCTATACCAGTCTGCTGTTCCCACATGCTTCAAGAGGGCCACCATTGTTCCTGTTCCCAAGAAAGCTAAGGTAACTGAGCTACACGACTACCGCCCCGTAGCACTCACTTCCGTCATCATGAAGTGCTTTGAGAGACTAGTCAAGGACCATATCACCTCCACCCTACCTGACACCCTAGACCCACTCCAATTTGCTTACGGCCCAAATAGGTCCACAGACGATGCAATCTCAACCACACTGCACACTGCCCTAACCCACCTGGACAAGAGGAATACCTATGTGAGAATGCTGTTCATCGACTACAACTCGGCATTCAACACCATAGTACCCTCCAAGCTCGTCATCAAGCTCGAGACCCTGGGTCTCGACCCCCACCCTGTGCAACTGGGTACTGGACTTCCTGGCGGGCCGCCCCCAAGTGGTGAGGGTAGGCAACAACATCTCCTCCCCGCTGATCCTCAACACGGGGCCCCACAAGGGTGCGTTCTGAGCCCTCTCCTGTACTCCCTGTTCACCCACGACTGCGTGGCCACGCACGCCTCCAACTCAATCATCAAGTTTGCGGACGACACAACAGTGGTAGGCTTGATTGCCAACAACGACGAGACGGGCTACAGGGAGGAGGTGAGGGCCCTCGGAGTGTGGTGTCAGGAAAATAACCTCACACTCAACGTCAACAAAACTAAGGAGATGATTGTGGACTTCAGGAAATAGCAGAGGAACACCCCCTATCCACATCGATGGAACAGTAGTGGAGAGGGTAGCAAGTTTTAAGTTCCTCGGCATACACATCACAGACAAACTGAATTGGTCCACTCACACTGACAGCGTCGTGAAGAAGGCGCAGCAGCGCCTCTTCAACCTCAGGAGGCTGAAGAAATTCGGCTTGTCACCAAAAGCACTCACAAACTTCTACAGATGCACAATCGAGAGCATCCTGGCGGGCTGTATCACCGCCTGGTACGGCAACTGCTCCGCCCTCAACCGTAAGGCTCTCCAGAGGGTAGTGAGGTCTGCACAACGCATCACCGGGGCAAACTACCTGCCCTCCAGGACACCTACACCACCCGATGTTACAGGAAGGCCATAAAGATCATCAAGGACATCAACCACCCGAACCACTGCCTGTTCACCCCGCTATCATCCAGAAGGCGAGGTCAGTACAGGTGCATCAAAGCTGGGACCGAGAGACTGAAAAACAGCTTCTATCTCAAGGCCATCAGACTGTTAAACAGCCACCACTAACATTGAGTGGCTGCTGCCAACACACTGTCATTGACACTGACCCAACTCCAGCCACTTTAATAATGGGATTGATGGGAAATGATGTAAATATATCACTAGCCACTTTAAACAATGCTACCTTATATAATGTTACTTACCCTACATTATTCATCTCATATGCATACGTATATACTGTACTCTACATCATCGACTGCATCCTTATGTAATACATGTATCACTAGCCACTTTACCTCTGCCACTTTGTTTACTTTGTCTACATACTCATCTCATATGTATATACTGTACTCGATACCATCTACTGTATGCTGCTCTGTACCATCACTCATTCATATATCCTCATGTACATATTCTTTATCCCCTTATACACAGTGTAAGACAGTAGTTTTGCAATTGTTAGTTAGATTACTTGTTGGTTATCACTGCATTGTCAGAACTAGAAGCACAAGCATTTCGCTACACTCACATTAACATCTACTAACCATGTGTATGTGACAAATAAAATTTGATTGGATTTTGTCCACACACTCAATCAAACAGACTCCAACCTCTCCACAATGGCCAAGACCAGAGAGCTGTGTAAGGACATCAGGGATAAAATTGTAGACCTGCACAAGGCTGGGATGGGCTACAGGACAATAGGCAAGCAACTTGGTGAGAAGGTAACAACTGTTGGCGCAATTATTAGAAAATGGAATAAGTTCAAGATGATGGTCAATCACCCTCGGTCTGGGGCTTCATGCAAGATCTCATCAATGATCATGAGGAAGGTGAGGGATCAGCCCAGAACTACACAGCAGGACCTGGTCAATAACCTGAAGAGAGCTGGGACCACAGTCTCAAAGAAAACCAAAGAAAAGCAAGGTCCCCCTGCTCAAGCCAGCGCATGTCCAGGCCCATCTGAAGTTTGCCAATAATACCTTGTCACAACAAACCTGATTGGCTCAAACGCATTAAGGAAATAAATTCCACAAATTAATTTTTAACAAGGCAAGGTTAATTGAAATTAATTCCAGGTGACTACCTCAAGAAGCTGGTTGAGAGAATGCCAAGAGAGCGCAAGCTGTCATCAAGGCAAAGGGTGGCAACTATGAAGAATCTCAAATATATTTATTTAACACTTTTTTGGTTAATACATTATTTGCTATTTCATAGTTGTCTTCACTTTTATTCTACAATGTAGAAAATAGTATATATAAAGAGAAACCTTTGAATGAGTAGGTGTGTCCAAACTTCTGAGTAGTACCATATATATAGTACTAGTCAGAAGATGTATATAAATATATATATGAGATTTTGTGTGTTGAGTTATGCAGGGATGCAAACTGCTGAGGGCCCAAAAAGGTGACTTTTATTATTTTTTTGCACTGAAACATGTAAACAAATCCCTGCTAGGGGGAAATGCAGGTTAACTAATTAAACAAAGAATATGATCTACATGATCAGTCTGTGTGTAAAATAAAAAGTGGTTAATGTGAAATTAACTCACAGCTAAAAAATGTAAAGAAAGCAATCCAATGATATTTGTTGCCTAGACTTTACTGCAGATGACACTCAAGTCTTGAGAACAAAACTACACTAATATTGCAGTTAGCCATGACAGCCTTTATAATAAAACGCTTCTCATCATGACAGCCTTTATAATAAAACGCTTCTTATCATGACAGCCTTTATAATAGAACGCTTGTGACCATGACAGCCTTTATAATAGAACGCTTGTGACCATGACAGCCTTTATAATAGAACGCTTGTGACCATGACAGCCTTTATAATAAAACGCTTCTTATCATGACAGCCTTTATAATAAAACGCTTCTTATCATGACAGCCTTTATAATAAAACGCTTCTTATCATGACAGCCTTTATAATAAAACGCTTCTTATCATGACAGCCTTTATAATGGAACACTTGTGACCATGACAGCCTTTATAATAGAACGCTTCTCATCATGACAGCCTTTATAATAAAAGGCTTGTGACCATGACAGCCTTTATAATAGAACGCTTGTGACCATGACAGCCTTTATAATAGAACACTTGTGACCATGACAGCCTTTATAATAGAACGCTTCTCATCATGACAGCCTTTATAATAGAACGCTTTGACAGCCTTTATAATAAAACGCTTGTGACCATGACAGCCTTTATAATAGAACACTTGTGACCATGACAGCCTTTATAATAGAACACTTGTGACCATGACAGCCTTTATAATAGAACACTTGTGACCATGACAGCCTTTATAATAGAACGCTTCTGATCATGACAGCCTTTATAATAAAACACTTGTGACCATGACAGCCTTTATAATAGAACACTTGTGACCATGACAGCCTTTATAATAGAACGCTTCTCACCATGACAGCCTTTATAATAGAAGGCTTGTGACCATGACAGCCTTTATAATAGAACACTTGTGACCATGACAGCCTTTATAATAGAACGCTTCTCATCATGACAGCCTTTATAATAAAAGGCTTGTGACCATGACAGCCTTTATAATAGAACACTTGTGACCATGACATAATAGAACCTTTATAATAGAACAGCTTTATAATAGACCATGACAGCCTTTATAATAAAACACTTGTGACCATGACAGCCTTTATAATAGAACACTTGTGACCATGACAGCCTTTATAATAGAACGCTTCTGATCATGACAGCCTTTATAATAAACGCTTGTGACCATGACAGATAATAGAACACCATGACAGCCTTTATAATAGAACACTTGTGACCATGACAGCCTTTATAATAGAACGCTTGTGACCATGACAGCCTTTATAATAAAACGCTTGTGACCATGACAGCCTTTATAATAGAACACTTGTGACCATGACAGCCTTTATAATAGAACGCTTGTGATCATGACAGCCTTTATAATAAAAGGCTTGTGACCATGACAGCCTTTATAATAGAACACTTGTGACCATGACAGCCTTTATAATAGAACGCTTGTGACCATGACAGCCTTTATAATAAAACGCTTGTGACCATGACAGCCTTTATAATAGAACGCTTGTGACCATGACAGCCTTTATAATAGAACGCTTGTGACCATGACAGCCTTTATAATAGAACGCTTGTGACCATGACAGCCTTTATAATAAACGCTTGTGACCATGACAGCCTTTATAATAAAACGCTTCTCATCATGACAGCCTTTATAATAAAAGGCTTGTGACCATGACAGCCTTTATAATAGAACACTTGTGACCATGACAGCCTTTATAATAGAACGCTTGACAGCCTTTATGACAGCCTTTATAATAGAACGCCATGACAGCCTTTATAATGACAGCCTTTAACGCTTGTGACCATGACAGCCTTTATAATAAAACGCTTCTGACCATGACAGCCTTTATAATATAATGACAGCCTTTATAATAGAACGCTTGTGACCATGACAGCCTTTATAATAGAACGCTTGTGACCATGACAGCCTTTATAATAGAACGCTTGTGACCATGACAGCCTTTATAATAAAACCATGACAGCCTTTATAATAGAACGCTTGTGACCATGACAGCCTTTATAATAGAACGCTTGTGACCATGACAGCCTTTATAATAGAACGCTTGTGACCATGACAGCCTTTATAATAAAACGCTTCTTATCATGACAGCCTTTATAATAAAACGCTTGTGACCATGACAGCCTTTATAATAGAACACTTGTGACCATGACAGCCTTTATAATAGAACGCTTGTGACCATGACAGCCTTTATAATAGAACGAACCATGACTTTATAATAGAACGCTGACCATGACAGCCTTTATAATAGAACGCTTGTGACCATGACAGCCTTTATAATAGAATGACAGCTTGTGACCATGACAGCCTTTATAATAGAACGCTTGTGACCATGACAGCCTTTATAATAGAACCATGACAGCCTTTATAATAGAAAGGCTTGTGACCATGACAGCCTTTATAATAGAACACTTTTGACCATGACAGCCTTTATAATAGAACACTTACCATGACAGCCTTTATAATAGAACGCTTGTGACCATGACAGCCTTTATAATAGAACACTTGTGACCATGACAGCCTTTATAATAGACTTGTGACCATGATGACAGCCTTTATAATAGAACACTTGTGACCATGACAGCCTTTATAATAGAACGCTTGTGACCATGACAGCCTTTATAATAGAACGCTTGTCATGACAGCCTTTATAATAAAAAAAGAAGCCTTTATAATAGAACACTTGTGACCATGCTTGTGACCATGACAGCCATGACAGCCTTTATAATAGAACGCTTGTGACCATGACAGCCTTTATAATAGAACGCTTGTGACCATGACAGCCTTTATAATAGAACGCTTGTGACCATGACAGCCTTTATAATAGAATGCTTGTGACCATGACAGCCTTTATAACACAGCGCTTGTGACAACACACACATATTGCACTTGGGAAAAAAACACCTTAAAGTAGAAATAGAATGAAACAATGCTATATTATAGTGGCCACTATAGACATCGATCAAGTGCACAAGACTACATGTGTGCAAAAATAATGTTCACAGAGTAAAACCATTTTATAATCCCCCTCACTCACACGTGTTACTGTGAAGTTCAACACAACAAAAACTATATCTTTGGGCTACACTGCACATTATTACATTATACACTTATTGCCTGTGGACATGTGTTCTACAATGTGCCAGCAGAGCATGATACCCTTTGTTGTTATAATTGATCTCTTTCAGGCAGAGAGAACACCTGGCACACCCCTTTTTATCCACTGTATTGAAAGAGGGAAAGTGTGTGGTGTTCCTTTCACCTCTATAGTGGCATCCAGATTAAGCCAGGCCCGGCATCAGCTACACTTGATCCCTGAATCCACTTGTTTAACAAGCAATGCCTCATTTTCACCTAATTCTCTCATTCTGAAAATGAACCACATACTGTAGAGGGAAAACATTAGTTAACAGATAGTTGTTAGTTCGTTCGCGAGTTAACTATTTTCACACAGATTGCCAGGGTCCAGTAAGCAGCTGACGCGTTATAACTTGAGGAACGGTGTTGTGCCAAAAATCTGCCCCCTGACAGAACCTCCCCCTTCGCGTGAACGTGCAAGCACTCAATTCTTCATTGCTGCGACTTGCTTGCTAGTTGAGACTTCTGCTCTTCACTCTGTTGTCAGTTTAGCCTACATTTCGCTGATCTTAGTAGCAGAAAGCAATTTTTTATTTGTGTCCTTTGATCGCGGGGGAGGCACTAGTCATGTCTGCAGTTTTCGGTTTGGCTATTTGGCTATCAAGTGTATTCATCTATAAATAAATCTCTTTGCCAAAATCCATCATCTCTCCCAAGTCTTATTCGACTAGTAGTTGTTCTGAAATGTTTATTGTTTGCCTACAGTTGACTCCCTCCTCTATGTTTAATATTAATTAATTAACACACTTGCATCAATTATTCATTTTTGTTGCCTATCCTAACGTGAAGTTTGTTCTATAGAAAGTATTTGACACTGATATGTGCCACAGAAAGTACCTAACCCCAGCCACAAAATTAAGGAAATTAGGGGGAGGAGAATTTCGGTAGGCAAGAAATGGCCTTGCCGAAACACTCCCCTTCTAATTTCCTTAATCTTGTCACTAGAGTCAAATACTTTCTGTGAAACACAGAGTCGAATACTGATGTTGTTACGTTAGCTGTCTGACTTTACTAGCAAGCAAATTTTCACACCATATACTCAATTATTTGATCCATTAATTTGGCTAATGTTGCCCAACATTACTCTGGCTAGCTAACAGAGAATTTGATCCAGATAGCAAGATACTAATACTTGTTCCCTCACACCTTCTCCCTCACCTCAAATTTTCCAAATGCCAGTTGTTTTTCGGGTTACAGCTCATGAAGTACGCTTCATCACCTTCTCACCCCCGTCTCCGTGGTCAGGCTTCTCACCTAATGGTACCTCTTCCTTATCGTTCAGGGGACGTGCTGCTGTAACCTTCTCACCCCTGTCTCCGTGGTCAGGCTTCTCACCTAATGTTACCTCTTCCTTATCGTTCAGGGGACGTGCTGCTGTAACCTTCTCACCCCCGTCTCCGTGGTCAGGCTTCTCACCTAATGTTACCTCTTCCTTATCGTTCAGGGGACGTGCTGCTGTAACCTTCTCACCACCGTCTCCGTGGTCAGGCTTCTCACCTAATGTTACCTCTTCCTTATCGTTCAGGGACGTTGCTGCTGCTGTAACCTTCTCACCCCGTCTCCGTGGTCTGGCTTCTCACCTAATGGTACCTCTTCCTTATCGTTCATAATTTACACAATCCTGACGTGCTGCTGTAACCTTCTCACCCCTATCTGACCCTCATCCGTGGTCTGGCTTCTCACCTAATGTTACCTCTTCCTTATCGTTCAGGGGATGTGCTGCTGTAACCTTCTCACCCCCGTCTCCGTGGTCCGGCTTCTCACCTAATGTTACCTCTTCCTTATCGTTCAGGGGACGTGCTGCTGTAACTTTCTCACCCCCGTCTCCGTGGGCAGGCTTCTCACCTAATGTTACCTCTTCCTTATCGTTCAGGGGACGTGCTGCTGTAACCTTCTCACCCCCGTCTCCGTGGTCAGGCTTTTCACCTAATGTTACCTCTTCCTTATCGTTCAGGGGACGTGCTGCTGTAACCTTCTCACCCCCGTCTCCATGGTCCGGCTTCTCACCTAATGTTACCTCTTCCTTATCGTTCAGAGGACGTGCTGCTGTAACCTTCTCACCTAATGTTACCTCTTCCTTATCGTTCAGAGGACGTGCTGCTGTAACTGGCAAGCTGTCTTTCCAGAGCGCGTACTGATGCTGTAACTAGTAAGTTGGTTGTCTCTTCTCTCTTCAGTCGCGTGTTGATGCTGTAACTAGTAAGTTGGTCGTCTCTTCTCTCTTCAGTCGCGTGCTGATGCTGTAACTAGTAAGTTGGTCGTCTCTTCTCTCTTCAGTAACGTGCTGATGCTGTAACTAGTAAGTTGGTCATCTCTCTCTTCAGTCGCGTGCTGATGCTGTAACTAGTAAGTTGGTCGTCTCTTCTCTCTTCAGTCTCGTGCTGATGCTGTAACTAGTAAGTTGGTGTTACCTCTTCTCTCTTCAGTCGCGTGCTGATGCTGTAACTAGTAAGTTGGTCAAAACTCTTCTCTCTTCAGTCACGTGCTGATGCTGTAACTAGTAAGTTGGTCATCTCTTCTCTCTTCAGTCTCGTGCTGATGCTGTAACTAGTAAGTTGGTCGTCTCTTCTCTCTTCAGTCTCGTGCTGATGCTGTAACTAGTAAGTTGGTCGTCTCTTCTCTTCAGTCTCGTGCTGATGCTGTAACTAGTAAGTTGGTCGTCTCTTCTCTCTTCAGTCTCGTGCTGATGCTGTAACTAGTAAGTTGGTCGTCTCTTCTCTCTTCAGTCTCGTGCTGATGCTGTAACTAGTAAGTTGGTCGTCTCTTCTCTCTTCAGTCGCGTGCTGATGCTGTAACTAGTAAGTTGGTCGTCTCTTCTCTCTTCAGTCACGTGCTGATGCTGTAACTAGTAAGTTGGTCATCTCTTCTCTCTTCAGTCTCGTGCTGATGCTGTAACTAGTAAGTTGGTCGTCTCTTCTCTCTTCAGTCTCGTGCTGATGCTGTAACTAGTAAGTTGGTCGTCTCTTCTCTCTTCAGTCTCGTGCTGATGCTGTAACTAGTAAGTTGGTCGTCTCTTCTCTCTTCAGTCTCGTGCTGATGCTGTAACTAGTAAGTTGGTCGTCTCTTCTCTCTTCAGTCACGTGCTGATGCTGTAACTAGTAAGTTGGTCGTCTCTTCTCTCTTCAGTCTCGTGCTGATGCTGTAACTAGTAAGTTGGTCGTCTCTTCTCTCTTCAGTCTCGTGCTGATGCTGTAACTAGTAAGTTGGTCGTCTCTTCTCTCTTCAGTCACGTGCTGATGCTGTAACTAGTAAGTTGGTCGTCTCTTCTCTCTTCAGTCTCGTGCTGATGCTGTAACTAGTAAGTTGGTCGTCTATTCTCTTTTCAGTCTCGTGCTGATGCTGTAACTAGTAAGTTGGTCGTCTCTTCTCTTTTCAGTCTCGTGCTGATGCTGTAACTAGTAAGTTGGTCGTCTCTTCTCTTCAGTCATGTGCTGATGCTGTAACTAGTAAGTTGGTCGTCTCTTCTCTTTTCAGTCTCGTGCTGATGCTGTAACTAGTAAGTTGGTCGTCTCTTCTCTTTTCAGTCTCGTGCTGATGCTGTAACTAGTAAGTTGGTCGTCTCTTCTCTTTTCAGTCTCGTGCTGATGCTGTAACTAGTAAGTTGGTCGTCTCTTCTCTTCAGTCATGTGCTGATGCTGTAACTAGTAAGTTGGTCGTCTCTTCTCTTTTCAGTCTCGTGCTGATGCACATCACTTGTTCGCTTACAGCCACCCCCCCCCAAAAAACATAGAATTTCACCAAAAGGTGACTAGTTAACATCCCTGGTTATGAGGATAACTGAGTGAATCTTTGTAAGAATGCAGATATAGGCCATTCCGTGACCCTTGGATTTAGCCCCATCCAGCATCCATACTGTTGGTACCATCCAGCGCACACACACACACACACACCCACACCCACACGTTCACGAAGCCCTCCCCCCATACCCCCCCATGCCCTTACACAACCTGCATTTTGTAATTGGTCAGCACTAGAATCTAGAGCACGGTCACACACAGAGGCATGCACGTAAGTACACACTCCCAAACAAACACATTTTCATGCACGCACACATGTACAGTACACACACTCCCTTACAAGCTCACACACACAAGCTTGCACACAAATACACCACAAAAACATACCTGCTCCTTTACCAAATCATGAATATTGGAGTAAAACATTTGGTGTGAAGAAGCCATCGTGATAGCTCTCCTTAATGACTTCACTGTGTGTGTGTGTGTGTGTGTGTGTGTGTGTGTGTGTGTGTGTGTGTGTGTGTGTGTGTGTGTGTGTGTGTGTGTGTGTGTGTGTGTGTGTGCGTGTGCGTGTGCGTGAGTTGATTTTGCCCCACCGTGGAACATCCAAAGTGCTGGCGTTCCATTTCCAAATGTGCACTAATACAAGCTCCATTCATAACGCATTGCATTTGCTTTCACTAATTAACAATTAGAGTACAAAACACGCTCTCACTTCGAGGGCTTCCATTTCGTCTTTCCTCTGCATATGCAAATGAAACACTTCATTTTTCCTTCTTCCCCACAGCAGGTCGATGTTTGTGAAATATCAGCCGGCGAATGCAGACAAGTTGAATAAACATGAGTCAAATGTGTGAGAATGTATGGAGTCTGGGTCGGTGGTGGTGGTGTGGGGGGTCCTGGGTGTGTGTGACAGGGACACTTTGCTGAGTGCTTTTTTTAAAGCCTCTGGCTAATGGCTTTGTGAAGGGTGTGGATGAATATGAGATGGCCACACCGTGATGACGGGAATCTTTTAGCTAGCGCCGAGAGGAGAGGGGCGCTGAGCCCAGGGTGTGTGTGTCATCAGTTCAGAGTTTGTGTACAGTGTGCTTTTGAGCACTCCTTTGTCCTCAGACGTTCGTGGTGTTTCTGATATGAGGGTAAAGGATGAGAATCAGGGTGATGTCCGCACAAGAATAGTAAAAAAAAAAAAATTTGACCAACTGGTGACATTTTGTTAGTCTCCCATAGGTCAAATGTTATTTCTAGGGGGTTTAGGGTTAAGGTTAGAATTAGGTTTAATGTTAGGAGCTAGGGTTAGTTTTAGGGTTAGGTTTTCGGATTAAAGTTAGGGTTAGGGAAAATAGTATTTTGAATTGGACTGAATTGTGTCCAAGTGTGTGTGAACACAACTTCCACTGACCTGGCACGCTAGTTGACACGTTGACCTGTGTGTAGAACCTCTTGTTGGGCAGGAGCTCTGATACGCCATTGAGGGCCTCGACCGTCAACGTGTAGTTGGAGTTGGCCATGAGGTTGACCACGGTGACCGCGCGTTCGGTCAACCCACTCTGCTGGGGCATGAAGCCCACGCTGGCCCCGCACGGCTCACACTGCAGCCCCACGCAGCGGCGGCAGCCAACGCTGTAGGTCAGGTCTCCCCTGCCGCCCGTGTCCGTTGGCGCGCTCCACTCCAGGATCATGGTGGACTGCTTGAGGGTGTAGACCAAGTCTTTGGGAGGAGAGGGGGGGCCTGGGAGGGAGAATAAGTTTAGTGCTCGTCTTATGGCCCCCGTATGACGTTTAAAAGTGTGAGGCATTTCTATGACATGTGATTATTCTGTATGATGTACTTACTACCTACAGTGCCACAGCAGGTTTTATTTTGCCTTTATTTAACCAGGTAAGTCACTGAGAACACATTCTCTTTTACAATAACGACCTGACCAAGATAACAGCGATATACCGTGCAGCAAAGCAGAAAAGTGAGGACGTAACAGACTAGGCACCAGTACATCAGACATCAGTATGAGGGAATGTATTTGAATTCAGCATTAAAACCAGTGGCAACCAATTACTACGGAACACTTCCCTGTGTAGTTCCATTCTCAAAGTGTAGCCCGCCCCAGAATGGTAGCTACGTGGTGTCACTGCGCTAGCACACATCTGGCTACGATGCCTACGTAATACCTTGATAGGATTGAGATGAGAAAGGGATTATGGGTGATGCATGGGGGGAGAACAGAGAAAATAAGACTAGCCAAAGCAACTAAAGCCTGCCTGGTCTAGATGAAACGTGTGTGTCTATGACGACGGAACAAGGGAGCCCGTAAGTGAGACGTATAATATGCTGCTCGCCGACCATCTTTATTCACTCATGCGATTTCTAGACAGTCCCTGATCTACCGACCACCTCATCTTACAGCGGATTGAGAAATGAAATGGGGGGAAATCTATTAGGGATGGTGAAGTGTAATGCTGTGTGTGTGTATACTCTGTGTGTGAGAGAGAGAGAGAGAGAGAGAGAGAGATAAAGGACTGCCTATTAGTTATTTAAGTCAACAGTCATGGCTGGAACAAATGCCTTGTTTACAAACCACAAATATGAGTCGCCACAGAAAAGGTGGTTCGTGCTCGCGGAATGAGAATCCTCTCTGTTATCAAAAGGTGGTTCGTGCTCGCGGAATGAGAATCCTCTCTGTTATCAAAAGGTGGTTCGTGCTCGCGGAATGAGAATCCTCTCTGTTATCAAAAGGTGGTTCGTGCTCACGGAATGAGAATCCTCTCTGTTATCAAAAGGTGGTTCGTGCTCACGGAATGAGAATCCTCTCTGTTATCAAAAGGTGGTTCGTGTTCAGTGGAATGAGAATCCTCTCTGTTATCAAAAGGTGGTTCGTGCTCGCGGAATGAGAATCCTCTCTGTTATCAAAAGGTGGTTCGTGCTCGCGGAATGAGAATCCTCTCTGTTATCAAAAGGTGGTTCGTGCTCGAGGAATGAGAATCCTCTCTGTTATCAAAAGGCGGTTCGTGCTCTGGAATGAGAATCCTCTCTGTTATCAAAAGGTGGTTCGTGCTCGAGGAATGAGAATCCTCTCTGTTATCAAAAGGTGGTTCGTGCTCTGCGAATGAGAATCCTCTCTGTTATCAAAAGGTGGTTCGTGCTCACGGAATGAGAATCCTCTCTGTTATCAAAAGGTGGTTCGTGCTCGCGGAATGAGAATCCTCTCTGTTATCAAAAGGTGGTTCGTGGGAGGGAATGAGAATCCTCTCTGTTATCAAAAGGTGGTTCGTGCTCGCGGAATGAGAATCCTCTCTGTTATCAAAAGGTGGTTCGTGCTCGCGGAATGAGAAT
>NC_068440.1:6491203-6558703 GCF_023373465.1 Oncorhynchus keta | reverse complement strand
CACACACACACACACACCAAATGGCCGTCATTATTTCAGGCCATCATTTTGCTCTGTCTTATATTCAAATGTCAGGGTTAGATTTGCAGGCGGAAGGAGGGATGGAGGGAGAGAGGGAGGGGGGGGGTGGAATCAATAATTTATGGCCCCATATTCAGATTACTTGCTCTCTGCTGCTAATGCTAATTGATGAATGGGATAAATCACAATTCCGGGGCGAGGAAGAGGGACATTTTAAAGGTCCTGGGGATCAAACAGACAGATGGCTGGGGAGGAATGACTGATCACAGTCACACCTAGTGCTAATGGAGGGGACATGCTGGATGTAGCACTGTACAATGACCGCGGCAACGCATAACCCAACCTACAGTCTGGCTGTCACCGGGACAACGAGCGAAAGCCACCGCGTTCTCAGCACAAACTGGCGGCTACAACAACACAGCAGATCTCTAAAGCCGCAACGATGACGTCGCAAACCGTGTCACGTCATCCACACGAGCAGCACCTTCACAATCAAAGAGGATGGCTGCAGCAAGACGTCATCATGGTAATCAAAGGCCTTTCCAAGCAGCCTGGGGGAGGGATGGGGGGGAAGAGAGACCTATTGCCACAAGAAAAGGTCAACCAGTGAAGAACAAACACCATTGTAAATACAACCCATATTTATGCTTATTTATTTTCCCTTTTGTACTTTAACCATTTGTACATTGTTCATTTGTTTTGTTTATTATCTTCCTCACTTGCTTTGGCAATGTTAACATGTTTCCCATGTTAATAAAGCCCCTTGAATTGATATCTATCACACACACACACAGGTTCTGAAGGGAGATGCCGTTTAAAGTTTAAGACACCTACTTATACCTCCTCTCCCAGACGCCGCCCCTACTTTGATGACACAAACTAAGTCCAGGAGAGATACTTGCTTAGTGTAAAGAGACGGATGTAGATGAAAATCTTTCAGGAGATGTCTCCTACAGACACCTACACCGTATATACCCCCCTCTGACTGGTACAGTGGAAAGACAACGGCTCTGCCACACCTCATGTCCCTGTGAGAATGACCTTAATACCCGTAGACAGACTTTTTGCTCTCGGAAACCGAATTGAACATGAAAGGCTTTTAAAAACAGCCACACGTTTGTTAAATCACTGGCATTAATCAATTGTGCAACACCATACGCATATGTGATATGATTCATTGGACAATAAAAACAACATCTATACAACCACACGTGGATACAATGCATTTAAAAATCATAGAGGATAAAACTAAAAAAGCTTAGAAACGCATTTCCATTGTGGTCCTCTTGTTAACAAAATACATAATTCATCAATGAACAACAAATGAAAGGTGGAAAACAAATGGAGTTGAAGCAGTTTGGTACAGTCAGTATGGCTTGAGAGGAGGGTGTGTTGATGGTACAGTACAGCCAGGGAGAAAGCCAGTCTGTCGGACAAGCCAGGAGCTCTTCATCGAGGCCCGTGGCTTTGTCCGACGTTCCCAGTTCCTCCGTAGGTAGCCTCTCCTCCTCCGTTCCTCCGTAGGTAGCCTCTCCTCCTCCGTTCCTCCGTAGGTAGCCTCTCCTCCGTTCCTCCGTAGGTAGCCTCTCCTCCGTAAGGTAGCCTCTCCTCCGTAAGGTAGCCTCTCCTCCGTAAGGTAGCCTCTCCTCCGTAGGTAGCCTCTCCTCCGTAAGGTAGCCTCTCCTCCGTTCCTCCGAAGGTAGCCTCTCCTCCGAAGGTAGCGAAGGTAGCCTCTCCTCCGAAGGTAGCCTCTCCTCCGTAGGTAGCCTCTCCTCCGTAGGTAGCCTCTCCTCCGTAGGTAGCCTCTCCTCCGTAGGTAGCCGATCCTCCGTAGGGAGCCGATCCTCCGTAAGGGAGCCGATCCTCCGTAGGTAGCCTCTCCTCCGTAAGGTAGCCTCTCCTCCGTAGGTAGCCTCTCCTCCGTTCCTCCGTAGGTAGCAGATCCTCCGTAGGGAGCCGATCCTCTGTAAGGGAGCCGATCCTCCGTAAGGTAGCCTCTCCTCCGTTCCTCCGTAAGGTAGCCTCTCCCGTCCGTAAGGTAGCCGATCCTCCGTAAGGTAGCCTCTCCTCCGTAAGGGAGCCGATCCTCTCGATCCTCCGTAAGGAGCCTCTCTTCCGTTCCTCCGTAGGTAGCAGATCCTCCGTAAGGGAGCCGATCCTCTGTAAGGGAGCCGATCCTCCGTAAGGGCCTCTCCTCCGATCCTCCGTAAGGGAGCCTATCCTCCGTAAGGGAGCCTCTCCTCCGTTCCTCCGTAAGGGAGCCGATCCTCCGTAAGGGAGCCGATCCTCCGTAAGGGAGCCGATCCTCCGTAAGGGAGCCTCTCCTCCGTAAGGGAGCCTCTCCTCCGTAAGGGAGCCTCTCCTCCGTAAGGTAGCCTCTCCTCCGTAAGGGAGCCTCTCCTCCGTAAGGTAGCCTCTCCTCCGTAAGGTAGCCTCTCCTCCGTAAGGTAGCCTCTCCTCCGTAGGTAGCCTCTCCTCCGTAGGTAGCCTCTCCTCCGTTCCTCCGTAGGTAGCAGATCCTCCGTAAGGGAGCCGATCCTCCGTAAGGGAGCCGATCCTCCGTAAGGGAGCCGATCCTCCGTAAGGTAGCCGATCCTCCGTAAGGGAGCCGATCCTCCGTAAGGGAGCCGATCCTCCGTAAGGGAGCCGATCCTCCGTAAGGTAGCCTCTCCTCCGTAAGGTAGCCTCTCCTCCGTTCCTCCGTAGGTAGCAGATCCTCCGTAAGGGAGCCGATCCTCCGTAAGGTAGCCTCTCCTCCGTTCCTCCGTAAGGTAGCCTCTCCTCCGTAAGGGAGCCGATCCTCCGTAAGGGAGCCGATCCTCCGTAAGGGAGCCGATCCTCCGTAAGGGAGCCGATCCTCCGTAAGGGAGCCGATCCTCCGTAAGGTAGCCGATCCTCCGTAAGGTAGCCTCCTCCGTAAGGGCCGATCCTCGATCCTCCTCCGTAAGGGAGCCGATCCTCCGTAAGGAGCCGATCCTCCGTAAGGGAGCCGATCCTCCGTAAGGGAGCCGATCCTCCGTAAGGGAGCCGATCCTCCGTAAGGGAGCCGATCCTCCGTAAGGTAGCCTCTCCTCCGTAAGGTAGCCTCTCCTCCGTAAGGTAGCCTCTCCTCCGTAAGGTAGCCTCTCCTCCGTAAGGTAGCCTCTCCTCCGTAAGGGAGCCGATCCTCCGTAAGGGAGCCGATCCTCCGTAAGGGAGCCGATCCTCCATAAGGGAGCCGATCCTCCGTCGCCGACAGTGCAGAACCCACCTTGGTGATGCTTCGGTTGCAGTAAAGCGGCAGAAAATCAACCACACGTCAGCAGTGATCAGGAACAGTCCCTCTGCCTCTCGGACATCTCAGACACTGCAGTCTCCACCTTCTAACCCGCAGGTGAAACAAAAAAGCCTGGAGCTGCTGCTGCGTTACAGTAGCCATCCCGCTAGCCAGGAAAGGCAAACGGACTGAACGTCGTAACTTTGACATTGAAGACCACAATATTTATCTGAACAAAACAGATTTATCAAAAATAAAAAGCTTATTATATATTTTTTAAACACTTACAAATGCTTAAATATTTACTAAATGTACATGTACATGTCTGCCTAGGTGACCTCACAGCACCATGCCAACCACAGAACTCTGTTCATTTAAACAATAATGCCCAAGGAGGTGTGGTATATTGGCCATATAACACACCCTCGAGGTGCTTTATTGCTATTATAAACTGGTTACCAATGCAATTAGAGCAGTAAAAATAAAGGTTTTGTCATACCCGTGATATACGGTGTGATATACCGTGGCTGTAAGCCAATCAGCATTCAGAGCTCGAACCACCCAGTTTATAATATGAAGCAGAATTGTGGCTTTGGACAAAAAACACATCCAAGGCTAGAGTAAACACTGAGAAAAGTTTCAAATCAGATGTTGATGAGAGATAGATCTCGCTAGACATAATCTACTAATGTAAATCCACCCACTCAGTCGCTCTCCCTCCCTTTGTCACAGCCTCCTCTATGCCTCACTTCCTCCCACTACCCCCCCCCCCCGTCTCTCATTTCCCTGGGCTTATCTGCGTGTGGTGGAACAATGGGATGATGGCAGACGAGGGCTTCAATTACAGGATATTACACCGCTCTTCTTTCTCCTCTCATCCCTCTCTCCATCCTAATCACACTAAACAATTACCGGGGACTTCAGTATAAAGAGGGATGCACTCATTTGGGTTCTCTCGCTCCTTCTCTCTCAAACTTTCCATCAGTCCTTATCATGCTCTTCATCTCTCGCTTTACCTTTTCCCACCCTCTCTCCATCTTGCCCTTTCCGACTCTCTTTCTGTATAGCATTCCTCATCAGTACCAGTCATTCAGTTGGCTACAGCCCCAGCCATCACATGCAGTCCCTGCTCACTGAAGGGCTCTTTGTGATATCCCCCTCTCCCCTCGACCTTCATTCAACGTTCCATTCATCTATTGCTTTCCAGACCCATCTGTCCCTTGCTTCTACTCCTCCATCCCTCAGTCTAACTCAGTCCCTTCATTGGATTAGAGATTATCAAGAGAGCTTCATGTTCTTATGAACCGAGTCCTGGACTGCACATCTTAGCTAAATGGCTCTGCCCCCCCCCCACTCTACGCTCCATTCATTTGTTCATGACTCCCTCATCCATCTATCAGTTTCCCGTTTTAAAGCATCTTTTCATTTGATAAGTGTTCTTATCTAACCATGTGGCAGAGGTCCCTGCCGTCTTTGGGCCGAGTCAATGTGTGTGCGTCATTCAATATTTTCCCTTCATCTTATCCCTCTACATCAGATCTAGCCTTGTGTCTGAGGAGGGATTGGCTATGACATCTCCGGGGTGTGTTTGTGTCCCGTCTCTCTGATGGATTGCTTCCATTTAGCCCGGCAGCCGGGCCATTTGTTTCACATTCACAACCAGGTCTGATCACGCACGCACACTTCCTCACTACTTACGCCATTCACACACACACACACACACACACACACACACACACACACACACAAATGTGCGCCAAAACCAAATCAGAGTTGCAGCAGCCCTATATGCAAATAGACCATTGCCATATATGGATCTGTACCATTTACTTTGAACTGGACTGTTTTTACAGCATGAGCGGTCGTGAGTAGATGCGCTTGTTTTGAGATCAAAGCGAGAGCTGCATGTAGCCACGTGTGCACATTTTGTTCATATCCTTTACTATTTAGTGAGTTATTAGCCCAGTTATAGATCATTTGTAGTCGGCAATAGGGGAGTGATTGCTTCCTACAAGAGCACAAAACGTGTACATTTCTAGCCATCTTTAAAAGAGTCAGGTAAGGAGCACGTTGGTCTTAAAGGGGAAGTGTTGTAATTTGAGACAGGCTTAAGCTAAGTAGCCAATCAGCAGAGGGTAGCATAATTTGTCTGATTCTCTGTAATAATGGGAATAATTCTGCATTTTATTTTGTAAAGTGGTTTCTTGCAGCAAACTACACAACCTGTTCAGTCACCTTGTCTGAAGGACAAGTGGATAAGCAAGTTACGCCCTGCATGTTTTTTTTACATTGAAAACCACACGTTGGCTGCTACTGTAGGCTGAATGATAGAACAGCTAATTAATGTTCAAATGAATTTGGGATGCATTTCCTTCATTGGCTTTGATGGTAGGCCACTCTGGTAGACCTACATTACGATACAATAGCCACAGTTAAATCTGTAACTATAAGCGGTGTTCACAGTAAACGCTCAGCGGACCGGAAATTCGCAATGTTAGGGAACATTGATCACCCCCCATACACAAACACCAGCACATATGAACATCATTCCCTACCTTCTGACACCATTCAAACATGTACACGTCAGCAAATGCTTGAGCATTCACACACACGTGCAAAACACTCCGAGCCTCACCAGTCTCCCATTGTATTACTGAAGTCTGAAAATAAGAGATGATTTCTTACAAGCGTCTGTTTAGTCAATTACCTCGACTAACCGGTGCCCCCGCACATTGACTCTAACGGCACCCCCTGTATTTAGCCTCGCTGTTATTTTACTGCTGCTCTTTAATTATTTATTACTTTTATTTCTTTTTTCTTCTTCTTAAAACTGCATTGTTGGTTAAGTGATTGTAAGTAAGGTCAAAAGGTCGAATACACCTGTTGTATTCGGCGCATGTGACAAATACAATTTGATTGGAGTGCGCCTGTCGGTGTGTGTGTTCCAGTGCATGCAGTGTCAGAGTCGCGTGTGTGTCAGCAGTCATCCGTGGTGTCCAATGCTGAGTGATCACGGCCCAGCACACACACTCACACAGGTGTTACTCTTCGCAGGAGACAAAGAGGGCAAGATGGGCACAGTGTGCAGCAGTAAATAACCCTAGAACCCTGTGTCTGTTTGTGTGTACTGTACTTCTGTGTGTGTACCTTTATGTGTGTGTGTGTGAGACACAGCAGGGAGGCAGGTCTCAGTCATTTACATGGCAATTTCAGGTTGAGCGCCTGCGAAATGAGATCCAATCGGAGATGCTCCTTTTGACAGAAGCTCTGCCATATGTGTGTGTGTATGTGTGTGTGTTGGTCTAGCTCCATATGTGTGTGTTTGTGTGTGTGTGTGTGTGTGTGTGTGTATTGGTCTAGCTCCATATATGTGTGTTTATGTGTGTGTGTGTGTGTTGGTCCAGCTCTAGCCCATCAAATATGTTGACTAAAAATACTATTGCCGAGATTGAAGATGGGGCCAGGCAAAGACGAAGCCCATCGTTTTGTCTCACAGAGGACGATTATGCACGCGTCGTGCTGCTTTAAGTGAAGCCCCACTTCTCGTGATTTCCAATGGCAATATCCAATGTCATCCACCGGCCTTGTTGTTGCACACAACACATACGAGGAAGTAGCATGTCTACGCCTTGAGCAATAGTTGAGAAGAATGGAGTCGTACGGGGAATGTTTGACTCAAGGAAAACTTGAGAGAAAAATTAAAAAGAACACACTGAAGGAAGGAAATTGTAAAAACTGAAAACCCAGCAAAGCGTACCTCAAGACCTCAGCCGTAATACAATGAGACGCGCTACCTCCCAATTGACATTCTCAAATATTCAATAATATATGCAAATGGCGTCGCTTGTATTCACGCCGCGGAAAGCATTATGAAAAAGTGTGCACACTCGCCCGTCTCGCTTTCTTACGCACCAAACCCAGTCGAACAGACCCGCTTTAAAGCTGTCGATTCCTAATGAGCTCCAAGAGGATAAAACAGAAGCTAAAATGTATCATTATTTCAAACGGACCAGTTTTTTTAAGCCCGTGACCCAGAAACGGCCCCAAACATTGACAAATGGATTCCACGTCAAACGACGAGACCGGGAGATGGAAGCTTCTGACCCTGATTGGTCAGATTTCCAGGGCAGGGTAATTGATTCAAGGATAAGGTGAGAAGAGGACAGCCTTGAAAGTGTGCTGTGACGCTTTCAGTTCTAAGAGTTCAGACGCCGCAGGTTCAGATTCACAACCATCATACCCATCAGGACTTCCTCCAAAAGGAGAAAGAACGAAAACACAATAGCATAGAAATAAAAGAGTGTATGTCTGATCTGGCTAAGTATGTTGGTTAACTATCACCGTTTATCAAGGACTGGAGAATAGTGCAGGCAGCTTTACATTGGTTATTCCAACAAAGAAACAGACATCTTTTTATTGATCCAAAAATTAAATTAGGGGAGGGGGGGTCATTCAGCTTTAATATTGCAATTACGTCTGGAAGCTCTAAATCTGTCTTTAGCCTGGTTGAATGTGCAGTGGGGCAGACAGACAGTGCATGTAATAATCGTAGCAGTATTAGAAGTAGTGATTCCACATTGTATGGGCTGTGGGCCTGGTGGTCTGTCTGTCAGCTAGTCTTTGTGAAGATCAATGGAGAGGAGGTCAGGGATTATCACAGCTCTGGAGCTGAGGGAGAGATCTGTGAATAAGTCATTTAGAGTGTGTGTGTGTGTGTCTCAGAGTGTGTAAACACTTTAAGATAAAGGTCAAAAGGCTAGTAGCACACACAGGGCCAGGCTAACATATGGACAGAGGTCTTCTCGGTCGGCGAGATGCTACCGTCTCCCGAGTGCACTCAAGTTCACCTTTGACCTACGTAGACCAGGGGTGTAAGGACGCCCACAAGTGGGCCCCGTTCCCAAGGGAGAAACAAAAGCATAGGTGAAGGGGGGGGGTGACCCTGTCTGTCTGATGAGGGAATGTTGCTCCGGTAGAGAGATGGATGAGCAGAGTTTGGAGCGTGGCCCCTTGCTGGGTTTAATGGCTCATTGTTTTATCACACATCCGCATACACACACAACAAACAGCTACACGTATTTGACTCGCATAAATGTGTCATTACTACTTCAACCAACACCGACCCTCCCACACTTTGCCCTCCCTTTCAGCATGACAACACCCTAACATGAATGAGCCCTTGCCCAGCTGTCTCGCTCACACACACACACACACACACACACACACACACACACACACACACACACTTAACGTAGTTTGTCAGGCCCGCTGTTTGAATAAAAATAGGTCCAAAACACAATCAGGGGCCGCAATTAAGCTGTGAAGGTAAAACACAGCTGCCTTTATTGTGTTATTAACAAACTCTTCTTTCATTAATTTCCTCTCCTTCTTTCCATTTATTCCTTAGCAGCCTGTCTGCCTTTTAATTAAGACACACAAGATGGCGTCGGGAGGAGTGTGCAGAAGTCAAGCGATTAAGAGAGAAAAAAAGAGGGGAAAAGAAAAAAAGGGGAGGGAAGTAAGGATGGAGGGAGGGAGGGAGGGAGGGAGGGAGGGAGGGAGAGGGAGGGAGGGAGGAGGGAGGGAGGGAGGGAGGGAGGGAGGGAGGGAGGGAGAGGGAGGGAGGGGGGAGGGAGGGGGAGGGAGGGAGGGAGGGAGGGAGGGAGGGAGGGATGGAGGGATGGAGGGATGGAGGGAGGGAGGGAGGGAGGGATGGAGGGATGGAGGGAGGGAGGGAGGGAGGGAGGGAGGGAGGGAGGGAGGGAGGGAGGGAGGGAGGGATGGATGGAGGGAGGGAGGGAGGGAGGGAGGAGGGAGGGAGGGAGGGAGGGAGAGGGAGGGAGGGGGAGGGAGGGAGGGGGAGGGAGGGAGGGAGGGAGGGAGGGAGGGGGGGGAGAGAGGGAGGGAGGGAGGGAGGGGAGGGAGGGAGGGAGGGAGGGAGGGAGGGAGGGAGGGATGGAGGGAGGGAGGGAGGGAAGTAGGATGGAGGGAGGGAGGGAGGGAGGGAGGGAGGGAGGGAGGGAGGGATGGAGGGAGGGAGGGATGGAGGGAGGGAGGGAGGGAGGGAGGGAGGGAGGGAGGGATGGAGGGATGGAGGGAGGGAGGGAGGGAGGGAGGGAGGGAGGGATGGAGGGGGGAGGGAGTAGGATGGAGGGAGGGAGGGAGGGAGGGAGGGAAGTAGGATGGAGGGAGGGAGGGAGGGAGGGAGGGAGGGAGGGAGGGAGGGAGGGAGGGAGGGAGGGAGGAGGGAGGGAGGGAGGGGAGGGAGGGGGAGGGAGGGAGGGAGGGAGGGAGGGAGGGGGAGGGAGGGAGGGAGGGAGGGAGGGAGGGATGGAGGGGGAGGGAGGGAGGGAGGGATGGAGGGATGGAGGGAGGGAGGGAGGGGGAGGGAGGGAGGGAGGGAGGGAGGGAGGGAGGGAGGGAGGGAGGGAGGGAGGGAGGGAGGGAGGGAGGGGGAGGGGATGGAGGGAGGGGGGAGGGAGGGAGGGAGGGAGGGAGGGAGGGATGGAGGGAGGGAGGGAGGGAGGGGAGGGAGGGAGGGAGGGAGGGAGGGAGGGAGGGATGGAGGAGGGAGGGAGGGGGAGGGAGGGAGGGAGGGAGGGAGGGAGGGATGGAGGGAGGGAGGGAGGGAGGGAGGGAGGGAGGGAGGAGGGAGAGGGAGGGAGGGGGGGAGGGAGGGAGGGAGGGAGGGAGGGAGGGAGGAGGGAGGGAGGGGGAGGGAGAGAGAGGGGAGGGAGGGAGGGAGGGAGGGAGGGAGGGAGGGAGGGAGGGATGGAGGGAGGGAGGGAGGGAAGTAGGATGGAGGGAGGGAGGGAGGGAGGGAGGGAGGGATTTAGGAGGGAGGGATGGAGGGAGGGAGGGAGGGAAGTAGGGATGGAGGGAGGGAGGGAGGGAGGGAGGGAGGGAGGGAGGGAGGGAGGGATGGATTTCCTGGAGGGATGGAGGGAGGGAGGGAGGGGAGGGATGGATATGGAGGGAGGGAGGGAGGGAAGTTTTTTAGGATGGAGGGAGGGAGGGAGGGAGGGAGGGAGGGAAGTAGGATGGAGGGAGGGAGGGAGGGAGGGAGGGAGGGAGGGAGGGAGGGAGGAGAGGGAGGGAGGGGGATCTCACAGGGAGGGAGAGAGGGAGGGAGGGAGGGAGGGGGAGGGAGAGATTGGGAGGGAGGGAGGGAGGGGGAGGGAGGGAGGGAGGGAGGGAGGGAGGGAGGGAGGGAGGGAGGGATGGAGGGAGGGAGGGAGGGAACAAGGATGGAGGGAGGGAGGGAGGGAGGGGAGGGAGGGAGGGATGGAGGGAGGGAAAGCTAAATGGAGGGAGGGAGGGAGGGAGGGAGGGAGGGAGGGAGGAGGGAAGATGGAGGGAGGGAGGGAGGGAGGGATGGAGGGATGGAGGGAGGGAGGGAGGGAAGTAGGATGGAGGGAGGGAGGGAGGGAGGGAAGTAGGATGGAGGGAGGGAGGAGGGGGAGGGATTCTCAGGGAGGGAGGGCTAGGGAAGTCATCATGAGGAGGGAGGGAGGGAGGGAGGGAGGGAGGGATAAGGGGGAGGGGGAGGGAGGGAGGGGAGGGAGGGAGGGAGGGAGGGAGGGATGGAGGGAGGGAGGGAGGGAGGGAGGGAGGGAGGGAGGGATGGAGGGAGGGAGGGAGGGAGGGAGGGAGGGAGGGAGGGAGGGAGGGAGGGAGGGAGGGATCATGGATGGAGGGAGGGAGGGAGGGAGGGAGGGAGGAGGGGGGAGGGAGGGAGGGAGGGAGGGAACAGGATGGATGGAGGGAGGGAGGGAGGGAGGGAGGGAGGGATGGAGGGAGGGAGGGAGGGAGGGAGGGAGGGAGGGAGGGAGGGAGGGAGGGAGGGAGGGAGGGAGGGATGGAGGGAGGGAGGGAGGGAGGGAGGGAGGGAGGGAGGGAGGGATGGAGGGAGGGAGGGAGGGATGGAGGGAGGGATGGAGGGAGGGAGGGAGGGAGGGAGCTCTAAGGGAGGGAGGGATGGAGGGAGGGATGGAGGGAGGGAGGGAGGGAGGATGGAGGGAGGGAGGGAGGGAGGGAGGGAGGGAGGGATGGGATCAGTGGATGGAGGGAGGGAGGGAGGGAGGGAGGGAGGGAGGGAGGGAGGGGGGAGGGAGGGAGGGAGGGAGGGAGGGAGGGAGGGATGGAGGGAAGTAGGATGGATGGAGGGAGGGAGGGAGGGAGGGAGGGAGGGAGGGAGGGAGGGATGGAGGGATTTAGGATGGAGGGAGGGAGGGAGGGAGGGAGGGAACAGGGAAGGGGGGGGGATAGGGAGGGAGGGAGGGAGGGAGGGAGGGAGGGAGGGAGAGGGAGGGATGGAGGGATGGAGGGAAGTAGGATGGAGGGAGGGAGGGAGGGAGGGAGGGAGGGAGGGAAGTATGGATGGAGGGAGGGAGGGAGGGAGGGAGGGAGGGAGGGGGAGGGAGGGAGGGAGGGAGGGAGGGAGGGAGGGAGGGAGGGAGGAGGGAAGTAGGATGGATGGAGGGAGGGAGGGAGGGAGGGAGGGGGGAGGGAGGGAGGGAGGGAGGGAGGGAGGGGGGGGGAGGGAGGGAGGGAGGGAGGGAGGGGGAGGGAGGGAGGGATGGAGGGAGGGAGGGATGGAGGGAGGGAGGGATGGAGGGAGGGAGGGAGGGAGGGAGGGAGGGAGGGAGGGAGGGAGGGAGGGAGGGAGGGAGGGATGGAGGGAGGGAGGGAGGGAGGGAGGGATGGAGGGAGGGAGGGAGGGAGGGAGGGAGGGAGGGAGGGAGGGGGAGGGGGGAGGGAGGGAGGGAGGGAGGGAGGGAGGGAGGGAGGGAGGGAGGGAGGGAGGGAGGGAGGAGAGGGGAAAATGGAGAGGTAGGGGAAAAATGAAGTCAAGCATTTAAGAGAAAAGGAGATGACGAAGGAGGAGGGATAAAGCAGGGGAGGAGGACCATGTTGGAGAGGGGAGAAGGGTAAAACACAGGAGATTTTATTTCCTCTACATGTGCTGAATAACACCATCTCTTATACTCAAACAACCTTCTCTTGAATTTATTTTTTACGACTACATTGAAAACCCAGCATTTTATCAGCAAATTATCATTCGGCAAATGAGAATGGTATGTTATGTCAGATCTGGTGTTCATTTGGGCTGGGAATTGCCAGGGATCTCACAATATGATATTATCATGATACTTCGGTACGATGGGCACTGTGATTCTCATGATTGTACTGTATTCCAAACAGATTTCTCACCATATGTCTGTTGCAGAGGGACAAGAGAGAGCCATGAGAAAAACTAACTTAGATCCTGTTTGGTTCTGAACAAAGCGTAAAACTCACTAGTCAAAGCTAAAACCAAGTTTATTCACACACTGGGTCAAACAGCTGCATAAGACAAAGACATGTTTGTACAGGCACATATATTTATACCCTCCTTCTCGTTCGGCGTCTCCTCTAAGCACCTCTAGACAGCCAATACATCTCTGTTGCTAGGCAGGAACTTAAGTGGTGACTGCTCCTTCTCACTGCATCTGACCTGACCTCGGCCCACATTCCTCACTCCTCCCTAATCCACGGCTATCCAACCTCATCATCGACTGAAACCGGACTGGTTACTCTTTGCATCTCTCCATAAGGATACATGAGATTTGACAATAAGATCCGATAGAATGTAAACTTTCTGCACTCAGTAGATTTCCATACACCCAGCTCTAATATGGTAACATTAATAATTTCCATACACCCAGCTCTAATATGGTAACATTAATAATTTCCATACACCCAGCTCTAATATGAGAACATGAATCATTTCCATACACCCAGCTCTAATATGGTAACATGAATCATTTCCATACACCCAGCTCTAATATGAGAACATGAATAATTTCCATACACCCAGCTCTAATATGGTAACATGAATAATTTCCATACACCCAGCTCTAATATGAGAACATGAATCATTTCCATACACCCAGCTCTAATATGGTAACATGAATCATTTCCATACACCCAGCTCTAATATGGTAACATGAATCATTTCCATACACCCAGCTCTAATATGGGAACATGAATCATTTCCATACACCCAGCTCTAATATGAGAACATGAATCATTTCCATACACCCAGCTCTAATATGGTAACATGAATAATTTCCATACACCCAGCTCTAATATGAGAACATGAATCATTTCCATACACCCAGCTCTAATATGGTAACATGAATCATTTCCATACACCCAGCTCTAATATGGTAACATGAATCATTTCCATACACCCAGCTCTAATATGGGAACATGAATCATTTCCATACACCCAGCTCTAATATGAGAACATGAATCATTTCCATACACCCAGCTCTAATATGGTAACATGAATAATTTCCATACACCCAGCTCTAATATGAGAACATTAATCATTTCCATACACCCAGCTCTAATATGGTAACATGAATCATTTCCATACACCCAGCTCTAATATGGTAACATGAATCATTTCCATACACCCAGCTCTAATATGGTAACATGAATAATTTCCATACACCCAGCTCTAATATGGGAACATGAATAATTTCCATACACCCAGCTCTAATATGGTAACATGAATCATTTCCATACACCCAGCTCTAATATGGTAACATGAATAATTTCCATACACCCAGCTCTAATATGGTAACATGAATCATTTCCATACACCCAGCTCTAATATGGGAACATGAATAATTTCCATACACCCAGCTCTAATATGGTAACATGAATCATTTCCATACACCCAGCTCTAATATGGGAACATGAATCATTTCCATACACCCAGCTCTAATATGGGAACATGAATAATTTCCATACACCCAGCTCTAATATGGGAACATGAATAATTTCCATACACCCAGCTCTAATATGGGAACATGAATAATTTCCATACACCCAGCTCTAATATGAGAACATGAATCATTTCCATACACCCAGCTCTAATATGGTAACATTCATCATTTCCATACACCCAGCTCTAATATGGGAACATTCATCATTTCCATACACCCAGCTCTAATATGGGAACATTAATCATTTCCAGACACCCAGCTCTAATATGGGAACATTCATCATTTCCATACACCCAGCTCTAATATGGTAACATGAATCATTTCCATACACCCAGCTCTAATACGGTAACATGAATCATTTCCATACACCCAGCTCTAATATGGGAACATTCATCATTTCCATACACCCAGCTCTAATATGGTAACATGAATCATTTCCATACACCCAGCTCTAATATGGTAACATGAATCATTTCCATACACCCAGCTCTAATATGGTAACATGAATCATTTCCATACACCCAGCTCTAATATGGTAACATGAATCATTTCCATACACCCAGCTCTAATATGGGAACATTAATCATTTCCATACACCCAGCTCTAATATGGTAACATGAATCATTTCCATACACCCAGCTCTAATATGGGAACATTCATCATTTCCATACACCCAGCTCTAATATGGTAACATGAATCATTTCCATACACCCAGCTCTAATATGGTAACATGAATCATTTCCATACACCCAGCTCTAATATGGTAACATGAATCATTTCCATACACCCAGCTCTAATATGGGAACATGAATCATTTCCATACACCCAGCTCTAATATGAGAACATGAATCATTTCCATACACCCAGCTCTAATATGGTAACATGAATCATTTCCATACACCCAGCTCTAATATGGGAACATTCATCATTTCCATACACCCAGCTCTAATATGGTAACATGAATCATTTCCATACACCCAGCTCTAATATGGTAACATGAATCATTTCCATACACCCAGCTCTAATATGGTAACATGAATCATTTCCATACACCCAGCTCTAATATGGTAACATGAATCATTTCCATACACCCAGCTCTAATATGGGAACATGAATCATTTCCATACACCCAGCTCTAATATGGTAACATGAATCATTTCCATACACCCAGCTCTAATATGGGAACATTCATCATTTCCATACACCCAGCTCTAATATGGTAACATGAATCATTTCCATACACCCAGCTCTAATATGGTAACATGAATCATTTCCATACACCCAGCTCTAATATGGTAACATGAATCATTTCCATACACCCAGCTCTAATATGGTAACATGAATAATTTCCATACACCCAGCTCTAATATTTGAACATTAATCATTTCCATACACCCAGCTCTAATATGGTAACATGAATCATTTCCATACACCCAGCTCTAATATGGGAACATGAATCATTTCCATACACCCAGCTCTAATACGGTAACATGAATAATTTCCATACACCCAGCTCTAATATGGTAACATGAATCATTTCCATACACCCAGCTCTAATATGGTAACATTAATCATTTCCATACACCCAGCTCTAATATGGGAACATGAATCATTTCCATACACCCAGCTCTAATATGGTAACATGAATCATTTCCATACACCCAGCTCTAATATGGTAACATGAATCATTTCCATACACCCAGCTCTAATATGGTAACATGAATCATTTCCATACACCCAGCTCTAATATGGTAACATGAATCATTTCCATACACCCAGCTCTAATATGAGAACATGAATCATTTCCATACACCCAGCTCTAATATGGTAACATGAATCATTTCCATACACCCAGCTCTAATATGGGAACATGAATCATTTCCATACACCCAGCTCTAATATGGTAACATGAATCATTTCCATACACCCAGCTCTAATATGGTAACATGAATCATTTCCATACACCCAGCTCTAATATGGTAACATGAATCATTTCCATACACCCAGCTCTAATATGGGAACATGAATCATTTCCATACACCCAGCTCTAATATGGTAACATTAATCATTTCCATACACCCAGCTCTAATATGGGAACATGAATCATTTCCATATACCCAGCTCTAATATGGGAACATGAATAAGGATACTTCAAGTTAGAATCCAACAATCATGTAAATAAGTGCTGAAAACTAATCGTCTCCCTGTTTAAAAAGAAGATGGGAGAACAAGCTACGAAAAAAAAATATTGGAGTTCTTGTTGCGACAGTCAAAACTACAAGATATTGTCAAAAACAATATACCGATATGTAACGGTGTCAATTCCCCCCCCATCACTGGTATTTGTGTCCCCTCTCACCGTCTCTCCTCCATTGGGGCGATGGACCAGACGTTTTAGCCTATGGAGTAAAGTGAATCAGACATGACTCCTGCTGTAAGTGATACAAGTAGCACTACTCAGACCAGAGCAGGTGGTCCCAGACAGACCGCCAGACTGGCTTTAATAAAGAGCCATGGAGGCTAGAAAAGCATATACCAGGAAGTCAAACTGTCGGTGCTCGACTGAAATAGGTGCCGGTACTCTTTGTAAATTAGGCACAGGAACTCAAGCAGTAGAACATTTGAGGCGCTGGTACTCAGTTCCGATGAGCACAGAGTGAAACTAGTCCAAATCAGGCTGGACACATACTTTAGACCAGTCACAGTCAGCACACTGTTTCAAATGATTTTATCTTCAAGGACGGACCATAAAAGTAAAACACCAGATAGTAAAACCGAGCTGGAATGAATAGAATTACCAGAATGTGCAATCAAAAACTACAATCAAAATCAAAGAAAAAATGTGCAAACCGTACACTCTCCAAACCAACTCTTCAAATGATGTAGAAAAAGCGTAGAGGTCAACGGCGGTTCACACACTCTATCCATATTGTTCTAGTTGTGTGGGCGTTTGCGTCGATTTCTTCATCCCCCAGAGCGGTTTCTGAATCTCTCAATTCACCTCTGTCTCTCGCTCCCTCTGGGCTGAACTTCAGTCCTCTTTGAGCACTCCATCGCTCTGAGCAGGGCTGCTTGGTACCTCAGAAAAAAATAATCCCTCTTTACTTTTCAATCCACATCGGGAGGATCACTAACTGGCAAGAAGAGAACAGTGATTGTGCTGACGTTGTATTCAACTTCTGTACACCACATGCAGTATTGATCGCAGGTGGTCCAACATAGGTTATTGCACTTCTAAACTTAACACTAGTTGAGAATTCGAGGAAACGTTTGGGTATTGTAGCAGACTCCGTGGTAGAAGAAGCTGTTGATGAATTTATCACCCACAACAGGTGTTTGAGAAACTGTAATTAAGGTCTTTCTATTGAATTTTTAAGAAAACAGATGTTTTTTAACTGCTGCTTTGTGGGATGATCCACTACATGACCAAAAGTATGTGGGGACACCTGCTCGTAGAACATCTCATTCCAAAATCATGGGCTTTAATGGAGTTGGTTCCCCCTTTGCTGCTATAACAGCCTCCATTCTTCTGGGAAGGCTTTCCACTAGATGTTGGAACATTGCTGCGGGGACTTTGCTTCCATTCAGCCACAACAACATTAGTGAGGTCGGGCACTGAAGGTGGGCGATTAGGCTTGCAGGTGATGTTCCAATACCTGGGGCGGCAGGTAGCCTAGTGGTTAAAGTGTTGGGCCAGTTATCGAAAGAGGTTGAGGTTGAGGTTAGGGCTCTGTTCTTCCACATCGATCTTGACAAACCACTTCTGTACTGATGTCTTGAGCATGGGGGCATTGTCAAACTGAAACAGGAAATGGCCTTCCCCAAACTGTTGCCACAAAGTAGGAAGCACAGAATCATCTAGAATGTCATTGAATGCTGTAGTGTTAAGATTTCCCATCACTGGAATTGGAATGGAATTAAGGGACCCGAACCATGAAAAACAGCCCCAGACCATTATTCCTCCACCAAACTTTACAGTTGACACAGTGAATTGGGGCAGGTGGCGTTCTCCTGGCATCCACCAAATCCAGATTCGTACATCAGACTGCCAGATAGTGTAACGTGATTGATCACTCCAAAGTCCAATGGCGGTGAGCTTTACACCACTCCAGCCGACACTTGGCATTGCGCATGGTGATCTTAGGCTTGTGTGTGGTTGCTCGGCCATGGGAGCTTCATGAAATGGATTTCCAACTAAAAGTTATTGTGTTGACGTTAGTGAGTGTTGATACCGAGGACAGACGATCTGTACGCATTTCTTGCTTCAGCGGTCAAGTTTCTATGAGCTTGTGTGGCCTACCACTTCGCGGCTGAGCCGTTGTTGCTCCTAGATGTTTCCACTTCAAAATAACAGCACTTACTGTTGACCGGGGCAGCTCAAGCAGGGAAGATATTTGATGAACTGACTTTTTGGAAAAGTGGCATCCTAGGACCATGTCTCAGGACTACCTGACATGAGGGCTCCTTGCTGTCCCCAGTCCACCTGGCCATGCTCCTGCTCCAGTTTCAACTGTTCTGCCTTACTATTATTCAACCATGCTGGTCATTTATGAACATTTGAACATCTTGGCCACGTTCTGTTATAATCTCCACCCGGCACAGCCAGAAGAGGACTGGCCACCCCACATATGCTCTCTCTAATTCTCTCTTTCTTTCTCTCTCTCGGAGGACCTGAGCCCTAGGACCGTGCCCCAGGACTACCTGACATGATGGCTCCTTGCTGTCCCCAGTCCACCTGACTGCTGCTGCTCCAGTTTCAACTGTTCTGCCTTATTATTATTCGACCATGCTGGTCATTTATGAACATTTGAACATCTTGGTCATGTTCTGTTATAATCTCTACCCGGCACAGCCAGAAGAGGACTGGCCACCCCACATAGCCCGGTTCCTCTCTAGGTTTCTTCCTAGGTTTTGGCCTTTCTAGGGAGTTTTTCCTAGCCACCGTGCTTTTACACCTGCATTGTTTGCTGTTTGGGGTTTTAGGCTGGGTTTCTGTACAGCACTTTGAGATATCAGCTGATGTACGAAGGGCTATATAAATACATTTGATTTGATTTGATTTTGATTTGATCCTATGACAGTGCCACATTGAACGTCACTGAGGTCTTCAGTAAGGCCATTCTATCACCAATGTTTGTCTATTGAGATTACATGGTTTAGTGCTCGATGTTATACACCTGTCAGCGAAGGGTGTGGTTGAGATCAAATCAACTAACTTGAAGGGGTGTCTACATACTTTTGTATATATAGTTACTTCAAAACAAACCCCTCTGATGTCCTTGCAATAGAACAGCAGAACATGTACTGATAATTTTTCCCTCCCACGATTCTGGACGTTCCTCTCAGTTTCATCAACAAAAACTAAAACAATAACAAAGGCGCTGGGCCGAACAACGGCGCCGACTCGCCTTATGCAGATTCCAGCTTTGACTGTTCAGTGGACTCAACCGTGATGAACATGTGTCCGTGCTATGAGAACCCAGATGAGTGAGCTTCTGTTAGAGTCCTGAGGCCTCACTGTCCTGGTTTGTCCACCCGACTTACCCTGTTCTATCCTCCCCTATGGCAGTAAAGGGACATCCGCCACTGTTCTTACAGACTAGATTATCAAGAGGAACTAAAGCCGTAAGTCTTTTGGGGTGAAATTCAGGAATGAGAAACACAGCTATCATCACACAAAAAAACAGATTGTGGACTCTCGCGTGCCCACACACATGCAAAATGCGCACCAC
This sequence comes from Oncorhynchus keta, assembly GCF_023373465.1. Taxonomy (NCBI): domain Eukaryota; kingdom Metazoa; phylum Chordata; class Actinopteri; order Salmoniformes; family Salmonidae; genus Oncorhynchus; species Oncorhynchus keta. Next base: position 6,538,916 of record NC_068440.1, on the reverse strand, counting down.
TGACAAACAAATGTGCGCGCGCACACCCCGCCCCAACCCCCACCCCCAGGGAGGAATCTGATTGGTTTCTCATCAAGCCAGACAAAGGAGGTCATTATACACAAGTCGGGAGATTGCCAAAAATCCCATCAATTGTCCTTCACCTCTACTTCTCCTGCTGCATCTTGCCACCCCCCCCCTCTCTCGCTCCCCTCAATCCCTTCCCTTCATTCCTGTCGTCCGACCCTCATGCTCCCTCTAACCCCCCTTTCCCTTCACATTCTATATCCGCCCACACTTGCCCTCTCACCACGTTCCTCCTCCACTCTCTGACACACAGTATCAGTCAGCCAGTATGATCCTTCACACAGACCCACACTGGGGCAAGAGAGTGCGCTGGAGCCCACCTGCCCAGTTCAAAATAAATAAGCGCTGGACTTAAGAACATACCAAAGACATCCTGGCTATAATGCAGAAAGACAACCAGCAAACACGTTATGTTGTTAACCCTGCTGCTACAGATACTGACGGTAGACATGTTGTTAACCCTGCTGCTACAGATACTGACGGTAGACATGTTGTGTTGTTAACCCTGCTGCTACAGATACTGACGGTAGACACGTTGTGTTGTTAACCCTGCTGCTACAGATACTGACGGTAGACATGTTGTGTTGTTAACCCTGCTGCTACAGATACTGACGGTAGACACGTTGTGTTGTTAACCCTGCTGCTACAGATACTGACGGTAGACACGTTGTGTTGTTAACCCTGCTGCTACAGATACTGACGGTAGACACGTTGTGTTGTTAACCCTGCTGCTACAGATACTGACGGTAGACATGTTGTGTTGTTAACCCTGCTGCTACAGATACTGACAGTAGACACGTTATGTTGTTAACCCTGCTGCTACAGATACTGACGGTAGACATGTTGTGTTGTTAACCCTGCTGCTACAGATACTGACAGTAGACACGTTATGTTGTTAACCCTGCTGCTACAGATACTGACGGTAGACATGTTGTGTTGTTAACCCTGCTGCTACAGATACTGACGGTAGACACTGTGTTGTTCACCCTGCTGCTACAGATACTGACGGTAGACACGTTGTGTTGTTCACCCTGCTGCTACAGATACTGACGGTAGACATGTTGTGTTGTTAACCCTGCTGCTACAGATACTGACGGTAGACAGATACTGACGGTAGACACTGTGTTGTTAACCCTGCTGCTACAGATACTGACGGTAGACATGTTGTGTTGTTAACCCTGCTGCTACAGATACTGACGGTAGACACGTTGTGTTGTTAACCCTGCTGCTACAGATACTGACGGTAGACACGTTGTTAACCCTGCTGCTACAGATACTGACGGTAGACATGTTGTTAACCCTGCTGCTACAGATACTGACGGTAGACACGTTGTTAACCCTGCTGCTACAGATACTGACGGTAGACACGTTGTGTTGTTAACCCTGCTGCTACAGATACTGACGGTAGACATGTTGTTAACCCTGCTGCTACAGATACTGACGGTAGACACGATACTGTTAACCCTGCTGCTACAGATACTGACGGTAGACATGTTGTGTTGTTAACCCTGCTGCTACAGATACTGACGGTAGACATGTTGTTAACCCTGCTGCTGATTAACCCCCTGCTGCTACAGATACTGACGGTAGACATGTTGTGTTGTTAACCCTGCTGCTACAGATACTGACGGTAGACATGTTGTGTTGTTAACCCTGCTGCTACAGATACTGACGGTAGACATGTTGTTAACCCTGCTGCTACAGATACTGACGGTAGACATGTTGTGTTGTTAACCCTGCTGCTACAGATACTGACGGTAGACATGTTGTGTTGTTAACCCTGCTGCTACAGATACTGACGGTAGACATGTTGTTAACCCTGCTGCTACAGATACTGACGGTAGACATGTTGTGTTGTTAACCCTGCTGCTACAGATACTGACGGTAGACATGTTGTGTTGTTAACCCTGCTGCTACAGATACTGACGGTAGACATGTTGTGTTGTTAACCCTGCTGCTACAGATACTGACGGTAGACGTGTTGTTAACCCTGCTGCTACAGATACTGACGGTAGACATGTTGTGTTGTTAACCCTGCTGCTACAGATACTGACGGTAGACATGTTGTTAACCCTGCTGCTACAGATACTGACGGTAGACATGTTGTGTTGTTAACCCTGCTGCTACAGATACTGACGGTAGACATGTTGTGTTGTTAACCCTGCTGCTACAGATACTGACGGTAGACATGTTGTGTTGTTAACCCTGCTGCTACAGATACTGACGGTAGACATGTTGTGTTGTTAACCCTGCTGCTACAGATACTGACGGTAGACATGTTGTGTTGTTAACCCTGCTGCTACAGATACTGACGGTAGACGTGTTGTTAACCCTGCTGCTACAGATACTGACGGTAGACATGCTGCTACAGATACTGACGGTAGACACGTTGTTAACCCTGCTGCTACAGATACTGACGGTAGACACGTTGTTGTTAACCCTGCTGCTACAGATACTGACGGTAGACATGTTGTGTTGTTAACCCTGCTGCTACAGATACTGACGGTAGACATGTTGTTAACCCTGCTGCTACAGATACTGACGGTAGACATGTTGTGTTGTTAACCCTGCTGCTACAGATACTGACGGTAGACGTGTTGTTAACCCTGCTGCTACAGATACTGACGGTAGACACGTTGTGTTGTTAACCCTGCTGCTACAGATACTGACGGTAGACACGTTGTGTTGTTAACCCTGCTGCTACAGATACTGACGGTAGACACGTTAACCCTGCTGCTACAGATACTGACGGTAGACGTGTTGTTAACCCTGCTGCTACAGATACTGACGGTAGACATGTTGTTAACCCTGCTGCTACAGATACTGACGGTAGACACGTTGTGTTGTTAACCCTGCTGCTACAGATACTGACGGTAGACACGTTGTGTTGTTAACCCTGCTGCTACAGATACTGACGGTAGACACGTTGTGTTGTTAACCCTGCTGCTACAGATACTGACGGTAGACACGTTGTGTTGTTAACCCTGCTGCTACAGATACTGACGGTAGACACGTTGTGTTGTTAACCCTGCTGCTACAGATACTGACGGTAGACATGTTGTGTTGTTAACCCTGCTGCTACAGATACTGACGGTAGACATGTTGTGTTGTTAACCCTGCTGCTACAGATACTGACGGTAGACACGTTGTGTTGTTAACCCTGCTGCTACAGATACTGACGGTAGACACGTTGTGTTGTTAACCCTGCTGCTACAGATACTGACGGTAGACACGTTGTTAACCCTGTTAACCCTGCTGCTACAGATACTGACGGTAGACACGTTGTGTTGTTAACCCTGCTGCTACAGATACTGACGGTAGACATGTTGTGTTGTTAACCCTGCTGCTACAGATACTGACGGTAGACGTGTTGTTAACCCTGCTGCTACAGATACTGACGGTAGACATGTTGTGTTGTTAACCCTGCTGCTACAGATACTGACGGTAGACATGTTGTGTTGTTAACCCTGCTGCTACAGATACTGACGGTAGACATGTTGTGTTGTTAACCCTGCTGCTACAGATACTGACGGTAGACATGTTGTGTTGTTAACCCTGCTGCTACAGATACTGACGGTAGACATGTTGTGTTGTTAACCCTGCTGCTACAGATACTGACGGTAGACATGTTGTGTTGTTAACCCTGCTGCTACAGATACTGAGATAGACATGTGTTGTTAACCCTGCTGCTACAGATACTGACGGTAGACATGTGTTGTTAACCCTGCTGCTACAGATACTGACGGTAGACATGTTGTGTTGTTAACCCTGCTGCTACAGATGCTACAGATACTGACGGTAGACACGTTGTTAACCCTGCTGCTACAGATACTGACGGTAGACATGTTGTGTTGTTAACCCTGCTGCTACAGATACTGACGGTAGACATGTTGTGTTGTTAACCCTGCTGCTACAGATACTGACGGTAGACATGTTGTGTTGTTAACCCTGCTGCTACAGATACTGACGGTAGACGTGTTGTTAACCCTGCTGCTACAGATACTGACGGTAGACACGTTGTTAACCCTGCTGCTACAGATACTGACGGTAGACACGTTGTTAACCCTGCTGCTACAGATACTGACGGTAGACACGTTGTTAACCCTGCTGCTACAGATACTGACGGTAGACATGTTGTGTTGTTAACCCTGCTGCTACAGACACTGACGGTAGACGTGTTGTTAACCCTGCTGCTACAGATACTGACGGTAGACATGTTGTGTTGTAAACCCTGCTGCTACAGATACTGACGGTAGACATGTTGTGTTTTTAACCCTGCTGCTTGTTAACCCTGCTGCTACAGATACTGACGGTAGACGTTGTTGTTAACCCTGCTGCTACAGATACTGACGGTAGACACGTTGTGTTGTTAACCCTGCTGCTACAGATACTGACGGTAGACACGTTGTGTTGTTAACCCTGCTGCTACAGATACTGACGGTAGACATGTTGTTAACCCTGCTGCTACAGATACTGACGGTAGACACGTTAACCTTGCTGCTACACATACTGACGGTAGACATGTTGTGTTGTTAACCCTGCTGCTACAGATACTGACGGTAGACGTGTTGTTAACCCTGCTGCTACAGATACTGACGGTAGACACGTTGTTAACCCTGCTGCTACAGATACTGACGGTAGACACGTTGTTAACCCTGCTGCTACAGATACTGACGGTAGACATGTTGTGTTGTTAACCCTGCTGCTACAGATACTGACGGTAGACATGTTGTGTTGTTAACCCTGCTGCTACAGATACTGACGGTAGACACGTTGTGTTGTTAACCCTGCTGCTACAGATACTGACGGTAGACACGTTGTGTTGTTAACCCTGCTGCTACAGATACTGACGGCAGACACGTTGTGTTGTTAACCCTGCTGCTACAGATACTGACGGTAGACACGTTGTGTTGTTAACCCTGCTGCTACAGATACTGACTGTAGACACGTTGTGTTGTTAACCCTGCTGCTACAGATACTGACGGTAGACACGTTGTGTTGTTAACCCTGCTGCTACAGATACTGACGGTAGAAACTTTGTGTTGTTAACCCTGCTGCTACAGACACTGACGGTAGACATGTTGTGTTGTTAACCCTGCTGCTACAGATACTGACGGTAGACATGTTGTGTTGTAAACCCTGCTGCTACAGATACTGACGGTAGACATGTTGTGTTGTTAACCCTGCTGCTACAGATACTGACGGTAGACATGTTGTGTTGTTAACCCTGCTGCTACAGACACTGACGGTAGACGTGTTGTTAACCCTGCTGCTACAGATACTGACGGTAGACACGTTGTGTTGTTAACCCTTCTGCTACAGATACTGACGGTAGACACTTTGTGTTGTTAACCCTGCTGCTACAGATACTGACGGTAGACACGTTGTGTTGTTAACCCTGCTGGTACAGACACTGACGGTAGACATGTTGTGTTGTTAACCCTGCTGCTACAGATACTGACGGTAGACACGTTGTGTTGTTAACCCTGCTGCTACAGATACTGACGGTAGACATGTTGTTAACCCTGCTGCTACAGATACTGACGGTAGACACGTTGTTTGTTAACCCTGCTGTACAGATACTGACGGTAACCCTGCTGCTACAGATACTGACGGTAGACATGTTGTGTTGTTAACCCTGCTGCTACAGATACTGACGGTAGACATGTTGTGTTGTTAACCCTGCTGCTACAGATACTGACGGTAGACATGTTGTGTTGTTAACCCTGCTGCTACAGATACTGACGGTAGACACGTTGTTTGTTAACCCTGCTGCTACAGATACTGACGGTAGACATGTTGTGTTGTTAACCCTGCTGCTACAGATACTGACGGTAGACATGTTGTGTTGTTAACCCTGCTGCTACAGATACTGACGGTAGACATGTTGTGTTGTTAACCCTGCTGCTACAGATACTGACGGTAGACATGTTGTGTTGTTAACCCTGCTGCTACAGATACTGACGGTAGACATGTTGTGTTGTTAACCCTGCTGCTACAGATACTGACGGTAGACATGTTGTGTTGTTAACCCTGCTGCTACAGATACTGACGGTAGACACGTTGTGTTGTTAACCCTGCTGCTACAGATACTGACGGTAGACATGTTGTGTTGTTAACCCTGCTGCTTAACCCTTGTGTTGTTAACCCTGCTGCTACAGATACTGACGGTAGACACGTTGTGTTGTTAACCCTGCTGCTACAGATACTGACGGTAGACACGTTATGTTGTTAACCCTGCTGCTACAGATACTGACGGTAGACACGTTGTGTTGTTAACCCTGCTGCTACAGATACTGACGGTAGACATGTTGTGTTGTTAACCCTGCTGCTACAGATACTGACGGTAGACATGTTGTGTTGTTAACCCTGCTGCTACAGATACTGACGGTAGACATGTTGTGTTGTTAACCCTGCTGCTACAGATACTGACGGTAGACATGTTGTGTTGTTAACCCTGCTGCTACAGATACTGACGGTAGACACGTTGTGTTGTTAACCCTGCTGCTACAGATACTGACGGTAGACATGTTGTGTTGTTAACCCTGCTGCTACAGATACTGACGGTAGACATTGTTAACCCTGCTGATACTGACGGTAGACATGTTAACCCTGCTGCTACAGATACTGAACCCTTGCTGCTACAGATACTGACGGTAGACATGTTGTGTTGTTAACCCTGCTGCTACAGATACTGACGGTAGACAACCCTGCTGCTGTACTGACTGTTAACCCTGCTGCTACAGATACTGACGGTAGACATGTTGTGTTGTTAACCCTGCTGCTACAGATACTGACGGTAGACATGTTGTGTTGTTAACCCTGCTGCTACAGATACTGACGGTAGACACGTTGTGTTGTTAACCCTGCTGCTACAGATACTGACGGTAGACATGTTGTGTTGTTAACCCTGCTGCTACAGATACTGACGGTAGACACGTTGTGTTGTTAACCCTGCTGCTACAGATACTGACGGTAGACACGTTGTGTTGTTAACCCTGCTGCTACAGACACTGACGGTAGACACGTTGTGTTGTTAACCCTGCTGCTACAGATACTGACGGTAGACACGTTGTGTTGTTAACCCTGCTGCTACAGATACTGACGGTAGACACGTTGTGTTGTTAACCCTGCTGCTACAGATACTGACGGTAGACACGTTGTGTTGTTAACCCTGCTGCTACAGATACTGACGGTAGACACGTTGTGTTGTTAACCCTGCTGCTACAGATACTGACGGTAGACACGTTGTGTTGTTAACCCTGCTGCTACAGATACTGACGGTAGACACGTTGTGTTGTTAACCCTGCTGCTACAGACACTGACGGTAGACACGTTGTGTTGTTAACCCTGCTGCTACAGATACTGACGGTAGACATGTTGTGTTGTTAACCCTGCTGCTACAGATACTGACGGTAGACACGTTGTGTTGTTAACCCTGCTGCTACAGATACTGACGGTAGACACGTTGTGTTGTTAACCCTGCTGCTACAGATACTGACGGTAGACACGTTGTGTTGTTAACCCTGCTGCTACAGATACTGACGGTAGACACGTTGTGTTGTTAACCCTGCTGCTACAGATACTGACGGTAGACATGTTGTGTTGTTAACCCTGCTGCTACAGATACTGACGGTAGACACGTTTGTGTTGTTAACCCTGCTGCTACAGATGTTAACCCTGCTGCTACAGATACTGACGGTAGACACTGTGTTGTTCACCCTGCTGCTACAGATACTGACGGTAGACACGTTGTGTTGTTAACCCTGCTGCTACAGATACTGACGGTAGACACGTTGTGTTGTTAACCCTGCTGCTACAGATACTGACGGTAGACATGTTGTGTTGTTAACCCTGCTGCTACAGATACTGACGGTAGACATGTTGTTAACCCTGCGGCTACAGATACCGACGGTAGACACGTTGTGTTGTTAACCCTGCTGCTACAGATACTGACGGTAGACATGTTGTGTTGTTAACCCTGCTGCTACAGATACTGACGGTAGACATGTTGTGTTGTTAACCCTGCTGCTACAGACACTGAACCCTGCTGCTACAGATACTGACGGTAGACATGTTGTGTTGTAAACCCTGCTGCTACAGATACTGACGGTAGACATGTTGTGTTTTTAACCCTGCTGCTACAGACACTGACGGTAGACACGTGTTGTTAACCCTGCTGCTACAGATACTGACGGTAGACATGTTGTGTTGTTAACCCTGCTGCTACAGATACTGACGGTAGACACGTTGTTAACCCTGCTGCTACAGATACTGACGGTAGACACGTTGTGTTGTTAACCCTGCTGCTACAGATACTGACGGTAGACATGTTGTGTTGTTACCCTGCTGCTACAGATACTGACGGTAGACATGTTGTGTTGTTAACCCTGCTGCTACAGATACTGACGGTAGACATGTTGTTAACCCTGCTGCTACAGATACTGACGGTAGACACGTTGTTAACCCTGCTGCTACAGATACTGACGGTAGACACGTTGTTAACCCTGCTGCTACAGATACTGACGGTAGACATGTTGTGTTGTTAACCCTGCTGCTACAGATACTGACGGTAGACATGTTGTGTTGTTAACCCTGCTGCTACAGATACTGACGGTAGACACGTTGTGTTGTTAACCCTGCTGCTACAGATACTGACTGTAGACACGTTGTGTTGTTAACCCTGCTGCTACAGATACTGACGGTAGACACGTTGTGTTGTTAACCCTGCTGCTACAGATACTGACGGTAGACACGTTGTGTTGTTAACCCTGCTGCTACAGATACTGACGGTAGACACGTTGTGTTGTTAACCCTGCTGCTACAGATACTGACGGTAGACACGTTGTGTTGTTAACCCTGCTGCTACAGATACTGACGGTAGACATGTTTGTGTTGTTAACCCTGCTGCTACAGATACTGACGGTAGACATGTTGTGTTGTTAACCCTGCTGCTACAGATACTGACGGTAGACATGTTGTGTTGTTAACCCTGCTGCTACAGATACTGACGGTAGACGTGTTGTTAACCCTGCTGCTACAGATACTGACGGTAGACATGTTGTGTTGTTAACCCTGCTGCTACAGATACTGACGGTAGACATGTTGTGTTGTTAACCCTGCTGCTACAGATACTGACGGTAGACACGTTGTGTTGTTAACCCTGCTGCTACAGATACTGACGGTAGACACGTTGTGTTGTTAACCCTGCTGCTACAGATACTGACGGTAGACACGTTGTGTTGTTAACCCTGCTGCTACAGATACTGACGGTAGACACGTTGTGTTGTTAACCCTGCTGCTACAGATACTGACGGTAGACATGTTGTGTTGTTAACCCTGCTGCTACAGATACTGACGGTAGACATGTTGTGTTGTTAACCCTGCTGCTACAGATACTGACAGTAGACACGTTGTGTTGTTAACCCTGCTGCTACAGATACTGACGGTAGACACGTTGTGTTGTTAACCCTGCTGCTACAGATACTGACGGTAGACACGTGTTGTTAACCCTGCTGCTACAGATACTGACGGTAGACATGTTGTGTTGTTAACCCTGCTGCTACAGATACTGACGGTAGACACGTTGTGTTGTTAACCCTGCTGCTACAGATACTGACGGTAGACGTGTTGTTAACCCTGCTGCTACAGATACTGACGGTAGACATGTGTTGTTAACCCTGCTGCTACAGACACTGATTGTAGACGTGTTGTTAACCCTGCTGCTACAGATACTGACGGTAGACACGTTGTGTTGTTAACCCTGCTGCTACAGATACTGACGGTAGACACTGTGTTGTTAACCCTGCTGCTACAGATACTGACGGTAGACATGTTGTGTTGTTAACCCTGCTGCTACAGATACTGACGGTAGACACGTTGTGTTGTTAACCCTGCTGCTACAGATACTGACGGTAGACATGTTGTGTTGTTAACCCTGCTGCTACAGATACTGACGGTAGACATGTTGTTAACCCTGCTGCTACAGATACTGACGGTAGACACGTTAACCTTGCTGCTACACATACTGACGGTAGACATGTTGTGTTGTTAACCCTGCTGCTACAGATACTGACGGTAGACGTGTTGTTAACCCTGCTGCTACAGATACTGACGGTAGACACGTTGTTAACCCTGCTGCTACAGATACTGACGGTAGACACGTTGTTAACCCTGCTGCTACAGATACTGACGGTAGACACGTTGTTAACCCTGCTGCTACAGATACTGACGGTAGACACGTTGTGTTGTTAACCCTGCTGCTACAGATACTGACGGTAGACATGTTGTGTTGTTAACCCTGCTGCTACAGATACTGACGGTAGACACGTTGTGTTGTTAACCCTGCTGCTACAGATACTGACGGTAGACACGTTGTGTTGTTAACCCTGCTGCTACAGATACTGACGGTAGACACGTTGTGTTGTTAACCCTGCTGCTACAGATACTGACGGTAGACACGTTGTGTTGTTAACCCTGCTGCTACAGATACTGACTGTAGACACGTTGTGTTGTTAACCCTGCTGCTACAGATACTGACGGTAGACACGTTGTGTTGTTAACCCTGCTGCTACAGATACTGACGGTAGAAACTTTGTGTTGTTAACCCTGCTGCTACAGACACTGACGGTAGACATGTTGTGTTGTTAACCCTGCTGCTACAGATACTGACGGTAGACATGTTGTGTTGTAAACCCTGCTGCTACAGATACTGACGGTAGACATGTTGTGTTGTTAACCCTGCTGCTACAGATACTGACGGTAGACATGTTGTGTTGTTAACCCTGCTGCTACAGACACTGACGGTAGACGTGTAACCCTGCTGCTACAGATACTGACGGTAGACACGTTGTGTTGTTAACCCTGCTGCTACAGATACTGACGGTAGACACGTTGTGTTGTTAACCCTGCTGCTACAGATACTGACGGTAGACACGTTGTGTTGTTAACCCTGCTGCTACAGATACTGACGGTAGACATGTTGTGTTGTTAACCCTGCTGCTACAGATACTGACGGTAGACATGTTGTGTTGTTAACCCTGCTGCTACAGATACTGACGGTAGACATGTTGTTAACCCTGTAACCCTGCTGCTACAGATACTGACGGTAGACATGTTGTGTTGTTAACCCTGCTGCTACAGATACTGACGGTAGACGTGTTGTTAACCCTGCTGCTACAGATACTGACGGTAGACATGTTGTGTTAACCCTGCTGCTACAGATACTGACGGTAGACATGTTGTAACCCTGCTGCTACAGATACTGTTGTTAACCCTGCTGCTACAGATACTGACGGTAGACACGTTGTGTTGTTAACCCTGCTGCTACAGATACTGACGGTAGACATGTTGTGTTGTTAACCCTGCTGCTACAGATACTGACGGTAGACACGTTGTGTTGTTAACCCTGCTGCTACAGATACTGACGGTAGACACGTTGTGTTGTTAACCCTGCTGCTACAGATACTGACGGTAGACACGTTGTGTTGTTAACCCTGCTGCTACAGATACTGACGGTAGACACGTTGTGTTGTTAACCCTGCTGCTACAGATACTGACGGTAGACACGTTGTGTTGTTAACCCTGCTGCTACAGATACTGACGGTAGACATGTTGTGTTGTTAACCCTGCTGCTACAGATACTGACGGTAGACGTGTTGTTAACCCTGCTGCTACAGATACTGACGGTAGACACGTTGTGTTGTTAACCCTGCTGCTACAGATACTGACGGTAGACACGTTGTGTTGTTAACCCTGCTGCTACAGATACTGACGGTAGACACGTTGTGTTGTTAACCCTGCTGCTACAGATACTGACGGTAGACACGTTGTGTTGTTAACCCTGCTGCTACAGATACTGACGGTAGACACGTTGTGTTGTTAACCCTGCTGCTACAGATACTGACGGTAGACATGTTGTGTTGTTAACCCTGCTGCTACAGATACTGACGGTAGACATGTTGTGTTGTTAACCCTGCTGCTACAGATACTGACGGTAGACATGTTGTGTTGTTAACCCTGCTGCTACAGATACTGACGGTAGACAACCCTGCTGCTACAGATACTGACGGTAGACATTGTAACCCTGCTGCTACAGATACTGACGGTAGACATGTTGTTAACCCTGCTGCTACAGATACTGTTTGTTAACCCTGCTGCTACAGATACTGACGGTAGACACGTTGTTAACCCTGACTACAGATACTGACGGTAGACATGTTGTGTTGTTAACCCTGCTGCTACAGATACTGACGGTAGAACCCTGCTGCTACAGATACTGACGGTAGACGTGTGTTAACCCTGCTGCTACAGATACTGACGGTAGACGTGTTGTTAACCCTGCTGCTACAGATGTTGTTAACCCTGCTGCTACAGATACTGACGGTAGACACGTTGTTAACCCTGCTGCTACAGATACTGACGGTAGACATTGTTAACCCTGCTGCTACAGATACTGACGGTAGACATGTTGTGTTGTTAACCCTGCTGCTACAGACACTGACGGTAGACGTGTTGTTAACCCTGCTGCTACAGATACTGACGGTAGACATGTTGTGTTGTTAACCCTGCTGCTACAGATACTGACGGTAGACATGTTGTGTTGTTAACCCTGCTGCTACAGATACTGACGGTAGACGTGTTGTTAACCCTGCTGCTACAGATACTGACGGTAGACACGTTGTGTTGTTAACCCTGCTGCTACAGATACTGACGGTAGACACGTTGTGTTGTTAACCCTGCTGCTACAGATACTGACGGTAGACATGTTGTTAACCCTGCTGCTACAGATACTGACGGTAGACACGTTAACCTTGCTGCTACACATACTGACGGTAGACATGTTGTGTTGTTAACCCTGCTGCTACAGATACTGACGGTAGACACGTGTTGTTAACCCTGCTGCTACAGATACTGACGGTAGACACGTTGTTAACCCTGCTGCTACAGATACTGACGGTAGACATGTTGTGTTGTTAACCCTGCTGCTACAGATACTGACGGTAGACGGTAGACTGACGGTAGACATGTTGTGTTGTTAACCCTGCTGCTACAGATACTGACGGTAGACATGTTGTGTTGTTAACCCTGCTGCTACAGATACTGACGGTAGACACGTTGTGTTGTTAACCCTGCTGCTACAGATACTGACGGTAGACACGTTGTGTTGTTAACCCTGCTGCTACAGATACTGACGGTAGACACGTTGTGTTGTTAACCCTGCTGCTACAGATACTGACGGTAGACACGTTGTGTTGTTAACCCTGCTGCTACAGATACTGACTGTAGACACGTTGTGTTGTTAACCCTGCTGCTACAGACACTGACGGTAGACACGTTGTGTTGTTAACCCTGCTGCTACAGACACTGACGGTAGACACGTTGTGTTGTTAACCCTGCTGCTACAGATACTGACGGTAGACACGTTGTGTTGTTAACCCTGCTGCTACAGATACTGACGGTAGACACGTTGTGTTGTTAACCCTGCTGCTACAGATGCTAGACAGATACAGATACTGACGGTAGACATGTTGTGTTGTTAACCCTGCCCTGCTGCTACAGATACTGACGGTAGACATGTTGTGTTGTTAACCCTGCTGCTACAGATACTGACGGTAGACATGTTGTTTGTTAACCCTGCTGCTACAGATACTGACGGTAGACATGTTGTGTTGTTAACCCTGCTGCTACAGATACTGACGGTAGACATGTTGTGTTGTTAACCCTGCTGCTACAGATACTGACGGTAGACATGTTGTGTTGTTAACCCTGCTGCTACAGATACTGACGGTAGACATGTTGTGTTGTTAACCCTGCTGCTACAGATACTGACGGTAGACACGTTGTGTTGTTAACCCTGCTGCTACAGATACTGACGGTAGACACGTTGTGTTGTTAACCCTGCTGCTACAGATACTGACGGTAGACATGTTGTGTTGTTAACCCTGCTGCTACAGATACTGACGGTAGACACGTTGTGTTGTTAACCCTGCTGCTACAGATACTGACGGTAGACATGTTGTGTTGTTAACCCTGCTGCTACAGATACTGACGGTAGACACGTTGTGTTGTTAACCCTGCTGCTACAGATACTGACGGTAGACACGTTGTGTTGTTAACCCTGCTGCTACAGATACTGACGGTAGACATGTTGTTAACCCTGCTGCTACAGATACTGACGGTAGACATGTTGTGTTGTTAACCCTGCTGCTACAGATACTGACGGTAGACATGTTGTGTTGTTAACCCTGCTGCTACAGATACTGACGGTAGACATGTTGTGTTGTTAACCCTGCTGCTACAGATACTGACGGTAGACACGTTGTGTTGTTAACCCTGCTGCTACAGATACTGACGGTAGACACGTTGTGTTGTTAACCCTGCTGCTACAGATACTGACGGTAGACACGTTGTGTTGTTAACCCTGCTGCTACAGATACTGACGGTAGACACGTTGTGTTGTTAACCCTGCTGCTACAGATACTGACGGTAGACACGTTGTGTTGTTAACCCTGCTGCTACAGATACTGACGGTAGACATGTTGTGTTGTTAACCCTGCTGCTACAGATACTGACGGTAGACATGTTGTTAACCCTGCTGCTACAGATACTGACGGTAGACACGTTAACCTTGCTGCTACAGATACTGACGGTAGACGTTGTAGACAGATACTGTGTTGTGTTGTTAACCCTGCTGCTACAGATACTGACGGTAGACATGTTGTTAACCCTGCTGCTACAGATACTAACCCCCTGCTGCTACAGATACTGACGGTAGACATGTTGTGTTGTTAACCCTGCTGCTACAGATACTGACGGTAGACGTGTTTAACCCTGCTGCTACAGATACTGACGGTAGACACGTTGTGTTGTTAACCCTGCTGCTACAGATACTGACGGTAGACACGTTGTGTTGTTAACCCTGCTGCTACAGATACTGACGGTAGACATGTTGTTAACCCTGTTAAGATACTGACGGTAACCCTGCTGCTACAGATACTGACGGTAGACATGTTGTGTTGTTAACCCTGCTGCTACAGATACTGACGGTAGACGTGTTGTTAACCCTGCTGCTACAGATACTGTAGACACGTTGTTAACCCTGCTGCTACAGATACTGACGGTAGACACGTTGTGTTGTTAACCCTGCTGCTACAGATACTGACGGTAGACATGTTGTGTTGTTAACCCTGCTGCTACAGATACTGACGGTAGACACGTTGTGTTGTTAACCCTGCTGCTACAGATACTGACGGTAGACATGTTGTGTTGTTAACCCTGCTGCTACAGATACTGACGGTAGACATGTTGTGTTGTTAACCCTGCTGCTACAGATACTGACGGTAGACATGTTGTGTTGTTAACCCTGCTGCTACAGATACTGACGGTAGACGTGTTGTTAACCCTGCTGCTACAGATACTGACGGTAGACATGTTGTGTTGTTAACCCTGCTGCTACAGATACTGACGGTAGACATGTTGTTAACCCTGCTGCTACAGATACTGACGGTAGACACGTTGTTAACCCTGCTGCTACAGATACTGACGGTAGACACGTTGTGTTGTTAACCCTGCTGCTACAGATACTGACGGTAGACATGTTGTGTTGTTAACCCTGCTGCTACAGATACTGACGGTAGACACGTTGTGTTGTTAACCCTGCTGCTACAGATACTGACGGTAGACATGTTGTGTTGTTAACCCTGCTGCTACAGATACTGACGGTAGACATGTTGTGTTGTTAACCCTGCTGCTACAGATACTGACGGTAGACATGTTGTTAACCCTGCTGCTACAGATACTGACGGTAGACACGTTGTTAACCCTGCTGCTACAGACACTGACGGTAGACATGTTGTGTTGTTAACCCTGCTGCTACAGATACTGACGGTAGACGTGTTGTTAACCCTGCTGCTACAGATACTGACGGTAGACATGTTGTGTTGTTAACCCTGCTGCTACAGATACTGACGGTGTTAACCCTGCTGCTACAGATACTGACGGTAGACATGTTGTGTTGTTAACCCTGCTGCTACAGATACTGACGGTAGACGTGTTGTTAACCCTGCTGCTACAGATACTGACAGATAACCCTGCTGCTACAGATACTGACAGACACGTTGTTAACCCTGCTGCTACAGATACTGACGGTAGACACGTTGTGTTGTTAACCCTGCTGCTACAGATACTGACGGTAGACATGTTGTGTTGTTAACCCTGCTGCTACAGATACTGACGGTAGACACGTTGTGTTGTTAACCCTGCTGCTACAGATACTGACGGTAGACACAACCCTGACAGATACTGACGGTAGACATGTTGTGTTGTTAACCCTGCTGCTACAGATACTGACGGTAGACATGTTGTGTTGTTAACCCTGCTGCTACAGATACTGACGGTAGACGTTGTGTTGTTAACCCTGCTGCTACAGATACTGACGGTAGACATGTTGTGTTGTTAACCCTGCTGCTACAGATACTGACGGTAGACATGTTGTGTTGTTAACCCTGCTGCTACAGATACTGACGGTAGACACGTTGTTAACCCTGCTGCTACAGATACTGACTAGACACGTTGTGTTGTTAACCCTGCTGCTACAGACACTGACGGTAGACACGTTGTGTTGTTAACCCTGCTGCTACAGATACTGACGGTAGACACGTTGTGTTGTTAACCCTGCTGCTACAGATACTGACGGTAGACATGTTGTGTTGTTAACCCTGCTGCTACAGATACTGACGGTAGACACGTTGTGTTGTTAACCCTGCTGCTACAGATACTGACGGTAGACGTGTTGTTAACCCTGCTGCTACAGATACTGACGGTAGACAACCCTGCTGCTACAGATACTGTTGTGTTGTTAACCCTGCTGCTACAGATACTGACGGTAGACACGTTGTTAACCCTGCTGCTACAGATACTGACGGTAGACATGTTGTGTTGTTAACCCTGCTGCTACAGATACTGAACCCTGGTAGACATGTTGTGTTGTTAACCCTGCTGCTACAGATACTGACGGTAGACACGTTGTGTTGTTAACCCTGCTGCTACAGATACTGACGGTAGACACGTTGTTAACCCTGCTGCTACAGATACTGACGGTAGACATGTTGTGTTGTTAACCCTGCTGCTACAGATACTGACGGTAGACACGTTGTACAGACACTGACGGTTTGTGTTGTTAACCCTGCTGCTACAGATACTGACGGTAGACACGTTGTGTTGTTAACCCTGCTGCTACAGATACTGACGGTAGACACGTTGTGTGTTAACCCTGCTGCTACAGATACTGACGGTAGACACGTTGTGTTGTTAACCCTGCTGCTACAGATACTGACGGTAGACACGTTGTGTTGTTAACCCTGCTGCTACAGATACTGACGGTAGACATGTTGTTAACCCTGACAGATACTGTTGTTAACCCTGCTGCTACAGATACTGACGGTAGACACGTTGTTAACCCTGCTGCTACAGATACTGACGGTAGACATGTTGTGTTGTTAACCCTGCTGCTACAGATACTGACGGTAGACGTGTTGTTAACCCTGCTGCTACAGATACTGACGGTAGACACGTTGTTAACCCTGCTGCTACAGATACTGACGGTAGACACGTTGTTAACCCTGCTGCTACAGATACTGACGGTAGACACGTTGTTAACCCTGCTGCTACAGATACTGACGGTAGACATGTTGTGTTGTTAACCCTGCTGCTACAGATACTGACGGTAGACACGTTGTGTTGTTAACCCTGCTGCTACAGATACTGACGGTAGACACGTTGTTAACCCTGCTGCTACAGATAACCCCCTGCTGCTACAGATACTGACGGTAGACATGTTGTGTTGTTAACCCTGCTGCTACAGACACTGACGGTAGACATGTGTTGTTAACCCTGCTGCTACAGATACTGACGGTAGACATGTTGTGTTGTTAACCCTGCTGCTACAGATACTGACGGTAGACATGTTGTTAACCCTGCTGCTACAGATACTGACGGTGACACGTTGTTAACCCTGCTGCTACAGATACTGACGGTAGACACGTTGTGTTGTTAACCCTGCTGCTACAGATACTGACGGTAGACACGTTGTGTTGTTAACCCTGCTGCTACAGACACTGACGGTAGACACGTTGTGTTGTTAACCCTGCTGCTACAGATACTGACGGTAGACATGTTGTGTTGTTAACCCTGCTGCTACAGATACTGACGGTAGACATGTTGTGTTGTTAACCCTGCTGCTACAGATACCCATGTTGTGTTGTTAACCCTGCTGCTACAGATACTGACGGTAGACGTGTTGTTAACCCTGCTGCTACAGATACTGACGGTAGACATGTTGTTAACCCTGCGGCTACAGATACCGACGGTAGACACGTTGTGTTGTTAACCCTGCTGCTACAGATACTGACGGTAGACGGGTTGTTAACCCTGCTGCTACAGATACTGACGGTAGACGTGTTGTTAACCCTGCTGCTACAGATACTGACGGTAGACATGTTGTTAACCCTGCTGCTACAGATACTGACGGTAGACACGTTAACCTTGCTGCTACACATACTGACGGTAGACATGTTGTGTTGTTAACCCTGCTGCTACAGATACTGACGTTAGACACGTTGTTAACCCTGCTGCTACAGATACTGACGGTAGACACGTTGTTAACCCTGCTGCTACAGATACTGACGGTAGACACGTTGTGTTGTTAACCCTGCTGCTACAGATTAACCCCCTGCTGCTACAGATACTGACGGTAGACACGTTGTGTTGTTAACCCTGCTGCTACAGATACTGACTGTAGACACGTTGTGTTGTTAACCCTGCTGCTACAGATACTGACGGTAGACATGTTGTTAACCCTGCTGCTACAGATACTGACGGTAGACATGTTGTGTTGTTAACCCTGCTGCTACAGATACTGACGGTAGACATGTTGTGTTGTTAACCCTGCTGCTACAGACACTGACGGTAGACGTGTTGTTAACCCTGCTGCTACAGATACTGACGGTAGACATGTTGTGTTGTTAACCCTGCTGCTACAGATACTGACGGTAGACATGTTGTTAACCCTGCTGTTACAGATACTGACGGTAGACACGTTGTTAACCCTGCTGCTACAGATACTGACGGTAGACACGTTGTGTTGTTAACCCTGCTGCTACAGACACTGACGGTAGACACGTTGTGTTGTTAACCCTGCTGCTACAGATACTGACGGTAGACACGTTGTGTTGTTAACCCTGCTGCTACAGATACTGACGGTAGACACGTTGTGTTGTTAACCCTGCTGCTACAGATACTGACGGTAGACAACCCTGCTGCTACAGATACTGACGGTAGACGTGTTGTTAACCCTGCTGCTACAGATACTGACGGTAGACGTGTTGTTAACCCTGCTGCTACAGATACTGACGGTAGACATGTTGTTAACCCTGCTGTTACAGATACTGACGGTGACACGTTGTTAACCCTGCTGCTACAGATACTGACGGTAGACACGTTGTTAACCCTGTTGCTACAGATACTGACGGTAGACATGTTGTGTTGTTAACCCTGCTGCTACAGATACTGACGGTAGACGTGTTGTTAACCCTGCTGCTACAGATACTGACGGTAGACGTGTTGTTAACCCTGCTGCTACAGATACTGACGGTAGACACGTTGTTAACCCTGCTGCTACAGATACTAACCCTGCTGCTACAGATACTGACGGTAGACATGTTGTGTTGTTAACCCTGCTGCTACAGATACTGACGGTAGACACGTTGTGTTGTTAACCCTGCTGCTACAGATACTGACGGTAGACACGTTGTGTTGTTAACCCTGCTGCTACAGATACTGACGGTAGACACGTTGTGTTGTTAACCCTGCTGCTACAGATACTGACGGTAGACACGTTGTGTTGTTAACCCTGCTGCTACAGATACTGACGGTAGACGTGTTGTTAACCCTGCTGCTACAGATACTGACGGTAGACGTGTTGTTAACCCTGCTGCTACAGATACTGACGGTAGACATGTTGTTAACCCTGCTGCTACAGATACTGACGGTAGACACGTTGTTAACCCTGCTGCTACAGATACTGACGGTAGACACGTTGTTAACCCTGCTGCTACAGATACTGACGGTAGACATGTTGTGTTGTTAACCCTGCTGCTACAGATACTGACGGTAGACATGTTGTTAACCCTGCTGCTACAGATACTGACGGTAGACAACCCTGCTTACTGTTAACCCTGCTGCTACAGATACTGACGGTAGACACGTTGTTAACCCTGCTGCTACAGATACTGACGGTAGACATGTTGTGTTGTTAACCCTGCTGCTACAGATACTGACGGCAGACACGTTGTGTTGTTAACCCTGCTGCTACAGATACTGACGGTAGAAACGTTGTGTTGTTAACCCTGCTGCTACAGATACTGACGGTAGACATGTTGTGTTGTTAACCCTGCTGCTACAGATACTGACGGTAGACATGTTGTGTTGTTAACCCTGCTGCTACAGACACTGACGGTAGACGTGTTGTTAACCCTGCTGCTACAGATACTGACGGTAGACATGTTGTGTTGTTAACCCTGCTGCTACAGATACTGACGGTAGACATGTTGTTAACCCTGCTGTTACAGATACTGACGGTAGACACGTTGTTAACCCTGCTGCTACAGATACTGACGGTAGACACGTTGTGTTGTTAACCCTGCTGCTACAGACACTGACGGTAGACACGTTGTGTTGTTAACCCTGCTGCTACAGACACTGACGGTAGACACGTTGTGTTGTTAACCCTGCTGCTACAGATACTGACGTTGTGTTGTTAACCCTGACAGATACTGACGGAAGACATGTTGTTTGTTAACCCTGCTGCTACAGATACTGACGGTAGACATGTTGTGTTGTCAACCCTGCTGCTACAGATACTGACGGTAGACGTGTTGTTAACCCTGCTGCTACAGACACTGACGGTAGACACGTGTTGTTAACCCTGTTGCTACAGATACTGACGGTAGACACGTTGTGTTGTTAACCCTGCTGCTACAGATACTGACGGTAGACACGTTGTTAACCCTGCTGCTACAGATACTGACGGTAGATACGTTGTGTTGTTAACCCTGCTGCTACAGATACTGACGGTAGACATGTTGTTAACCCTGCTGCTACAGATACTGACGGTAGACACGTTAACCTTGCTGCTACACATACTGACGGTAGACATGTTGTGTTGTTAACCCTGCTGCTACAGATACTGACGGTAGACAACCCTGCTGCTACAGACACTGACGGTAGACACGTTGTGTTAACCCTGCTGCTACAGATACTGACGGTAGACACGTTGTGTTATTAACCCTGCTGCTACAGATACTGACGGTAGACATGTTGTTAACCCTGCTGCTACAGATACTGACGGTAGACACGTTAACCTTGCTGCTACACATACTGACGGTAGACATGTTGTGTTGTTAACCCTGCTGCTACAGATACTGACGGTAGACGTGATGTTAACCCTGCTGCTACAGATACTGACGGTAGACACGTTGTTAACCCTGCTGCTACAGATACTGACGGTAGACATGTTGTGTTGTTAACCCTGCTGCTACAGATACTGACGGTAGACGTGTTGTTAACCCTGCTGCTACAGATACTGACGGTAGACACGTTGTGTTGTTAACCCTGCTGCTACAGATACTGACGGTAGACACGTTGTGTTGTTAACCCTGCTGCTACAGATACTGACGGTAGACATGTTGTGTTGTTAACCCTGCTGCTACAGATACTGACGGTAGACATGTTGTGTTGTTAACCCTGCTGTTACAGACACTGACGGTAGACGTGTTGTTAACCCTGCTGCTACAGATACTGACGGTAGACATGTTGTGTTGTTAACCCTGCTGCTACAGATACTGACGGTAGACATGTTGTTAACCCTGCTGTTACAGATACTGACGGTAGACACGTTGTTAACCCTGCTGCTACAGATACTGACGGTAGACACGTTGTGTTGTTAACCCTGCTGCTACAGACACTGACGGTAGACACGTTGTGTTGTTAACCCTGCTGCTACAGACACTGACGGTAGACACGTTGTGTTGTTAACCCTGCTGCTACAGATACTGACGGAGACACGTTGTGTTGTTAACCCTGCTGCTACAGATACTGACGGTAGACACGTTGTGTTGTCAACCCTGCTGCTACAGATACTGACGGTAGACGTGTTGTTAACCCTGCTGCTACAGATACTGACGGTAGACGTGTTGTTAACCCTGCTGCTACAGATACTGACGGTAGACATGTTGTTAACCCTGCTGTTACAGATACTGACGGTAGACACGTTGTTAACCCTGCTGCTACAGATACTGACGGTAGACACGTTGTTAACCCTGCTGCTACAGATACTGACGGTAGACATGTTGTGTTGTTAACCCTGCTGCTACAGATACTGACGGTAGACACGTTGTTAACCCTGCTGCTACAGATACTGACGGTAGACATGTTGTGTTGTTAACCCTGCTGCTACAGATACTGACGGTAGACACGTGTGTTGTTAACCCTGCTGCTACAGATACTGACGGTAGACACGTTGTGTTGTTAACCCTGCTGCTACAGATACTGACGGTAGACATGTTGTGTTGTTAACCCTGCTGCTACAGATACTGACGGTAGACACGTTGTGTTGTTAACCCTGCTGCTACAGATACTGACGGTAGACACGTTGTGTTGTTAACCCTGCTGCTACAGATACTGACGGTAGACACGTTGTGTTGTTAACCCTGCTGCTACAGATACTGACGGTAGACATGTTGTGTTGTTAACCCTGCTGCTACAGATACTGACGGTAGACGTGTTGTTAACCCTGCTGCTACAGATACTGACGGTAGACATGTTGTGTTGTTAACCCTGCTGCTACAGACACTGACGGTAGACGTGTTGTTAACCCTGCTGCTACAGATACTGACGGTAGACATGTTGTGTTGTTAACCCTGCTGCTACAGATACTGACGGTAGACATGTTGTGTTGTTAACCCTGCTGCTACAGATACTGACGGTAGACGTGTTGTTAACCCTGCTGCTACAGATACTGACGGTAGACATGTTGTGTTGTTAACCCTGCTGCTACAGATACTGACGGTAGACAACCCTGCTGCTACAGATACTGACGGTAGACATGTTGTTAACCCTGCTGCTACAGATACTGACGGTAGACATGTTGTGTTGTTAACCCTGCTGCTACAGATACTGACGGTAGACATGTTGTTAACCCTGCTGCTACAGATACTGACGGTAGACACGTTGTTAACCCTGCTGCTACAGATACTGACGGTAGACACGTTGTTAACCCTGCTGCTACAGATACTGACGGTAGACATGTTGTGTTGTTAACCCTGCTGCTACAGATACTGACGGTAGACACGTTGTTAACCCTGCTGCTACAGATACTGACGGTAGACATGTTGTGTTGTTAACCCTGCTGCTACAGATACTGACGGTAGACACGTTGTGTTGTTAACCCTGCTGCTACAGATACTGACGGTAGACATGTTGTGTTGTTAACCCTGCTGCTACAGATACTGACGGTAGACATGTTGTTAACCCTGCTGCTACAGATACTGACGGTAGACACGTTGTGTTGTTAACCCTGCTGCTACAGATACTGACGGTAGACACGTTGTGTTGTTAACCCTGCTGCTACAGATACTGACGGTAGACACGTTGTGTTGTTAACCCTGCTGCTACAGATACTGACGGTAGACACGTTGTGTTGTTAACCCTGCTGCTACAGATACTGACGGTAGACACGTTGTGTTGTTAACCCTGCTGCTACAGATACTGACGGTAGACGTGTTGTTAACCCTGCTGCTACAGATACTGACGGTAGACATGTTGTGTTGTTAACCCTGCTGCTACAGACACTGACGGTAGACGTGTTGTTAACCCTGCTGCTACAGATACGTAGACATGTTGTGTTGTTAACCCTGCTGCTACAGACACTGACGGTAGACATGTGTTGTTAACCCTGCTGCTACAGATACTGTTAGACACGTTGTGTTGTTAACCCTGCTGCTACAGATACTGACGGTAGACACGTTGTGTTGTTAACCCTGCTGCTACAGATACTGACGGTAGACACGTTGTGTTGTTAACCCTGCTGCTACAGATACTGACGGTAGACACTTTGTGTTGTTAACCCTGCTGCTACAGATACTGACGGTAGACACTGTTGTTAACCCTGCTGCTACAGATACTGACGGTAGACATGTTGTGTTGTTAACCCTGCTGCTACAGATACTGACGGTAGACACGTTGTGTTGTTAACCCTGCTGCTACAGATACTGACGGTAGACATGTTGTGTTGTTAACCCTGCTGCTACAGATACTGACGGTAGACATGTTGTGTTGTTAACCCTGCTGCTACAGATACTGACGGTAGACGTGTTGTTAACCCTGCTGCTACAGATACTGACGGTAGACATGTTGTTAACCCTGCTGCTACAGATACTGACGGTAGACACGTTGTTAACCCTGCTGCTACAGATACTGACGGTAGACACGTTGTTAACCCTGCTGCTACAGATACTGACGGTAGACATGTTGTGTTGTTAACCCTGCTGCTACAGATACTGACGGTAGACACGTTGTTAACCCTGCTGCTACAGATACTGACGGTAGACATGTTGTGTTGTTAACCCTGCTGCTACAGATACTGACGGTAGACACGTTGTTACCCTTGCTGCTACAGATACTGACGGTAGACGTGTTGTGTTGTTAACCCTGCTGCTACAGATACTGACGGTAGACACGTTGTGTTGTTAACCCTGCTGCTACAGATACTGACGGTAGACACGTTGTGTTGTTAACCCTGCTGCTACAGATACTGACGGTAGACACGTTGTGTTGTTAACCCTGCTGCTACAGATACTGACGGTAGACATGTTGTGTTGTTAACCCTGCTGCTACAGATACTGACGGTAGACGTGTTGTTAACCCTGCTGCTACAGATACTGACGGTAGACATGTTGTTAACCCTGCTGCTACAGATACTGACGGTAGACATGTTGTGTTGTTAACCCTGCTGCTACAGATACTGACGGTAGACATGTTGTTAACCCTGCTGCTACAGATACTGACGGTAGACATGTTGTGTTGTTAACCCTGCTGCTACAGATACTGACGGTAGACGTGTTGTTAACCCTGCTGCTACAGATACTGACGGTAGACGTGTTGTTAACCCTGCTGCTACAGATACTGACGGTAGACATGTTGTGTTGTTAACCCTGCTGCTACAGATACTGACGGTAGACATGTTGTGTTGTTAACCCTGCTGCTACAGACACTGACGGTAGACGTGTTGTTAACCCTGCTGCTACAGATACTGACGGTAGACATGTTGTGTTGTTAACCCTGCTGCTACAGATACTGACGGTAGACATGTTGTTAACCCTGCTGTTACAGATACTGACGGTAGACACGTTGTTAACCCTGCTGCTACAGATACTGACGGTAGACACGTTGTTAACCCTGCTGCTACAGATACTGACGGTAGACACGTTGTTAACCCTGCTGCTACAGATACTGACGGTAGACACGTTGTTAACCCTGCTGCTACAGATACTGACGGTAGACATGTTGTGTTGTTAACCCTGCTGCTACAGATACTGACGGTAGACACGTTGTGTTGTTAACCCTGCTGCTACAGATACTGACGGTAGACGTGTTGTGTTGTTAACCCTGCTGCTACAGATACTGACGGTAGACACGTTGTGTTGTTAACCCTGCTGCTACAGATACTGACGGTAGACACGTTGTGTTGTTAACCCTGCTGCTACAGTTACTGACGGTAGACACGTTGTGTTGTTAACCCTGCTGCTACAGATACTGACGGTAGACACGTTGTGTTGTTAACCCTGCTGCTACAGATACTGACGGTAGACACGTTGTGTTGTTAACCCTGCTGCTACAGATACTGACGGTAGACACGTTGTGTTGTTAACCCTGCTGCTACAGATACTGACGGTAGACGTGTTGTTAACCCTGCTGCTACAGATACTGACGGTAGACATGTGTTGTTAACCCTGCTGCTACAGACACTGATTGTAGACGTGTTGTTAACCCTGCTGCTACAGATACTGACGGTAGACACGTTGTGTTGTTAACCCTGCTGCTACAGATACTGACGGTAGACACTGTGTTGTTAACCCTTCTGCTACAGATACTGACGGTAGACGTGTTGTTAACCCTGCTGCTACAGATACTGACGGTAGACATGTTGTGTTGTTAACCCTGCTGCTACAGATACTGACAGTAGACACTTTGTGTTGTTAACCCTGCTGCTACAGATACTGACGGTAGACACGTTGTTAACCCTGCTGCTACAGATACTGACGGTAGACATGTTGTGTTGTTAACCCTGCTGCTACAGATACTGACGGTAGACACGTTGTTAACCCTGCTGCTACAGATACTGACGGTAGACACGTTGTGTTGTTAACCCTGCTGCTACAGATACTGACGGTAGACACGTTGTGTTGTTAACCCTGCTGCTTCAGATACTGACGGTAGACCCCTGCTGCTACAGATACTGACGGTAGACATGTTGTTAACCCTGCTGCTACAGATACTGTAGACACGTTGTTAACCCTGCTGCTACAGATACTGACGGTAGACACGTTGTGTTGTTAACCCTGCTGCTACAGATACTGACGGTAGACACGTTGTGTTGTTAACCCTGCTGCTACAGATACTGACGGTAGACACGTTGTGTTGTTAACCCTGCTGCTACAGATACTGACGGTAGACACGTTGTGTTGTTAACCCTGCTGCTACAGATACTGACGGTAGACATACTGTGTTGTTAACCCTGCTGCTACAGATACTGACGGTAGACACTGTGTTGTTAACCCTGCTGCTACAGATACTGACAGTAGACACTTTGTGTTGTTAACCCTGCTGCTACAGATACTGACGGTAGACACGTTGTTAACCCTGCTGCTACAGATACTGACGGTAGACATGTTGTTAACCCTGCTGCTACAGATACTGACGGTAGACACGTTGTTAACCCTGCTGCTACAGATACTGACGGTAGACACGTTGTTAACCCTGCTGCTACAGATACTGACGGTAGACATGTTGTGTTGTTAACCCTGCTGCTACAGATACTGACGGTAGACACGTTGTTAACCCTGCTGCTACAGATACTGACGGTAGACATGTTGTGTTGTTAACCCTGCTGCTACAGATACTGACAGTAGACACGTTGTGTTGTTAACCCTGCTGCTACAGATACTGACGGTAGACGTGTTGTTAACCCTGCTGCTACAGATACTGACGGTAGACATGTTGTGTTGTTAACCCTGCTGCTACAGATACTGACGGTAGACATGTTGTGTTGTTAACCCTGCTGCTACAGATACTGACGGTAGACATGTTGTGTTGTTAACCCTGCTGCTACAGATACTGACGGTAGACGTGTTGTTAACCCTGCTGCTACAGATACTGACGGTAGACATGTTGTGTTGTTAACCCTGCTGCTACAGATACTGACGGTAGACATGTTGTGTTGTTAACCCTGCTGCTACAGATACTGACGGTAGACACGTTGTTAACCCTGCTGCTACAGATACTGACGGTAGACATGTTGTGTTGTTAACCCTGCTGCTACAGATACTGACGGTAGACGTGTTGTTAACCCTGCTGCTACATATACTGACGGTAGACGTGTTGTTAACCATGCTGCTACAGATACTGACGGTAGACATGTTGTGTTGTTAACCCTGCTGCTACAGACACTGACGGTAGACGTGTTGTTAACCCTGCTGCTACAGATACTGACGGTAGACATGTTGTGTTGTTAACCCTGCTGCTACAGATACTGACGGTAGACATGTTGTTAACCCTGCTGTTACAGATACTGACGGTAGACATGTTGTTAACCCTGCTGCTACAGATACTGACGGTAGACACGTTGTTAACCCTGCTGCTACAGATACTGACGGTAGACATGTTGTGTTGTTAACCCTGCTGCTACAGACACTGACGGTAGACGTGTTGTTAACCCTGCTGCTACAGATACTGACGGTAGACGTGTTGTTAACCCTGCTGCTACAGATACTGACGGTAGACATGTGTTGTTAACCCTGCTGCTACAGACACTGATTGTAGACGTGTTGTTAACCCTGCTGCTACAGATACTGACGGTAGACACGTTGTGTTGTTAACCCTGCTGCTACAGATACTGACGGTAGACACTGTGTTGTTAACCCTTCTGCTACAGATACTGACGGTAGACGTGTTGTTAACCCTGCTGCTACAGATACTGACGGTAGACACGTTGTGTTGTTAACCCTGCTGCTACAGATACTGACGGTAGACATGTTGTGTTGTTAACCCTGCTGCTACAGATACTGACGGTAGATACGTTGTGTTGTTAACCCCGCTGCTACAGATACTGACGGTAGACATGTTATTAACCCTGCTGCTACAGATACTGACGGTAGACATGTTGTTAACCCTGCTGCTACAGATACTGACGGTAGACACGTTAACCCTGCTGCTACAGATACTGACGGTAGACACGTTGTTAACCCTGCTGCTACAGATACTGACGGTAGACACGTTGTGTTGTTACCCCTGCTGCTACAGATACTGACGGTAGACATGTTGTTAACCCTGCTGCTACAGATACTGACGGTAGACATGTTGTGTTGTTAACCCTGCTGCTACAGATACTGACAGTAGACACGTTGTGTTGTTAACCCTGCTGCTACAGATACTGACGGTAGACGTGTTGTGTTGTTAACCCTGCTGCTACAGATACTGACGGTAGACACGTTGTGTTGTTAACCCTGCTGCTACAGATACTGACGGTAGACACGTTGTGTTGTTAACCCTGCTGCTACAGATACTGACGGTAGACACGTTGTGTTGTTAACCCTGCTGCTACAGATACTGACGGTAGCGTGTTGTTAACCCTGCTGCTACAGATACTGACGGTAGACATGTTGTGTTGTTAACCCTGCTGCTACAGATACTGACGGTAGACGTGTTGTTAACCCTGCTGCTACAGATACTGACGGTAGACGTGTTGTTAACCCTGCTGCTACAGATACTGACGGTAGACATGTTGTGTTGTTAACCCTGCTGCTACAGATACTGACGGTAGACACGTTGTTAACCCTGCTGCTACAGATACTGACGGTAGACATGTTGTGTTGTTAACCCTGCTGCTACAGATACTGACGGTAGACGTGTTGTTAACCCTGCTGCTACAGATACTGACGGTAGACGTGTTGTTAACCCTGCTGCTACAGATACTGACGGTAGACATGTTGTGTTGTTAACCCTGCTGCTACAGATACTGACGGTAGACGTGTTGTTAACCCTGCTGCTACAGATACTGACGGTAGACATGTTGTGTTGTTAACCCTGCTGCTACAGATACTGACGGTAGACATGTTGTTAACCCTGCTGCTACAGATACTGACGGTAGACACGTTGTTAACCCTGCTGCTACAGATACTGACGGTAGACACGTTGTTAACCCTGCTGCTACAGATACTGACGGTAGACATGTTGTGTTGTTAACCCTGCTGCTACAGATACTGACGGTAGACACGTTGTTAACCCTGCTGCTACAGATACTGACGGTAGACATGTTGTGTTGTTAACCCTGCTGCTACAGATACTGACAGTAGACACGTTGTGTTGTTAACCCTGCTGCTACAGATACTGACGGTAGACGTGTTGTTAACCCTGCTGCTACAGATACTGACGGTAGACACGTTGTGTTGTTAACCCTGCTGCTACAGATACTGACGGTAGACACGTTGTGTTGTTAACCCTGCTGCTACAGATACTGACGGTAGACACGTTGTGTTGTTAACCCTGCTGCTACAGATACTGACGGTAGACACGTTGTGTTGTTAACCCTGCTGCTACAGATACTGACGGTAGACACGTTGTGTTGTTAACCCTGCTGCTACAGATACTGTCGGTAGACACGTTGTGTTGTTAACCCTGCTGCTACAGATACTGACGGTAGACGTGTTGTTAACCCTGCTGCTACAGATACTGACGGTAGACATGTTGTGTTGTTAACCCTGCTGCTACAGACACTGACGGTAGACGTGTTGTTAACCCTGCTGCTACAGATACGGACGGTAGACATGTTGTGTTGTTAACCCTGCTGCTACAGACACTGACGGTAGACATGTTGTGTTGTTAACCCTGCTGCTACAGATACTGACGGTAGACACGTTGTGTTGTTAACCCTGCTGCTACAGATACTGACGGTAGACACGTTTTGTTGTTAACCCTGCTGCTACAGATACTGACGGTAGACACTTTGTGTTGTTAACCCTGCTGCTACAGATACTGACGGTAGACACTGTGTTGTTAACCCTGCTGCTACAGATACTGACGGTAGACGTGTTGTTAACCCTGCTGCTACAGATACTGACGGTAGACACGTTGTGTTGTTAACCCTGCTGCTACAGATACTGACGGTAGACACGTTGTGTTGTTAACCCTGCTGCTACAGATACTGACGGTAGACACGTTGTGTTGTTAACCCTGCTGCTACAGATACTGACGGTAGACACGTTGTTAACCCTGCTGCTACAGATACTGACGGTAGACATGTTGTTAACCCTGCTGCTACAGATACTGACGGTAGACACGTTGTTAACCCTGCTGCTACAGATACTGACGGTAGACACGTTGTGTTGTTAACCCTGCTGCTACAGATACTGACGGTAGACACGTTGTGTTGTTAACCCTGCTGCTACAGATACTGACGGTAGACACGTTGTGTTGTTAACCCTGCTGCTACAGATACTGACGGTAGACACGTTGTTAACCCTGCTGCTACAGATACTGACGGTAGACACGTTGTTAACCCTGCTGCTACAGATACTGACGGTAGACACGTTGTTAACCCTGCTGCTACAGATACTGACGGTAGACGTGTTGTTAACCCTGCTGCTACAGATACTGACGGTAGACATGTTGTTAACCCTGCTGTTACAGATACTGACGGTAGACACGTTGTTAACCCTGCTGCTACAGATACTGACGGTAGACACGTTGTTAACCCTGCTGCTACAGATACTGACGGTAGACATGTTGTGTTGTTAACCCTGCTGCTACAGATACTGACAGTAGACACGATGTGTTGTTAACCCTGCTGCTACAGATACTGACGGTAGACATGTTGTGTTGTTAACCCTGCTGCTACAGATACTGACGGTAGACACGTTGTTAACCCTGCTGCTACAGATACTGACGGTAGACATGTTGTGTTGTTAACCCTGCTGCTACAGATACTGACGGTAGACGTGTTGTTAACCCTGCTGCTACAGATACTGACGGTAGACATGTTGTGTTGTTAACCCTGCTGCTACAGATACTGACGGTAGACGTGTTGTTAACCCTGCTGCTACAGATACTGACGGTAGACATGTTGTGTTGTTAACCCTGCTGCTACAGATACTGACGGTAGACATGTTGTGTTGTTAACCCTGCTGCTACAGATACTGACGGAAGACACGTTGTTAACCCTGCTGCTACAGATACTGACGGTAGACATGTTGTGTTGTTAACCCTGCTGCTACAGATACTGACGGTAGACATGTTGTTAACCCTGCTGCTACAGATACTGACGGTAGACGTGTTGTTAACCCTGCTGCTACAGATACTGACGGTAGACATGTTGTGTTGTTAACCCTGCTGCTACAGACACTGACGGTAGACGTGTTGTTAACCCTGCTGCTACAGATACTGACGGTAGACATGTTGTGTTGTTAACCCTGCTGCTACAGATACTGACGGTAGA
Source organism: Oncorhynchus keta (assembly GCF_023373465.1). Classification (NCBI taxonomy): domain Eukaryota; kingdom Metazoa; phylum Chordata; class Actinopteri; order Salmoniformes; family Salmonidae; genus Oncorhynchus; species Oncorhynchus keta. The sequence continues at coordinate 6,507,025 of NC_068440.1, read as the reverse complement.
CATGTTGTTAACCCTGCTGTTACAGATACTGACGGTAGACACGTTGTTAACCCTGCTGCTACAGATACTGACGGTAGACACGTTGTTAACCCTGCTGCTACAGATACTGACGGTAGACACGTTGTTAACCCTGCTGCTACAGACACTGACGGTAGACACGTTGTGTTGTTAACCCTGCTGCTACAGACACTGACGGTAGACACATTGTGTTGTTAACCCTGCTGCTTCAGATACTGACGGTAGACACGTTGTGTTGTTAACCCTGCTGCTTCAGATACTGACGGTAGACGTGTTGTTAACCCTGCTGCTACAGATACTGACGGTAGACATGTTGTGTTGTTAACCCTGCTGCTTCAGATACTGACGGTAGACACATTGTGTTGTTAACCCTGCTGCTACAGATACTGACGGTAGACACGTTGTGTTGTTAACCCTGCTGCTACAGATACTGACGGTCGACGTGTTGTTAACCCTGCTGCTACAGATACTGACGGTAGACGTGTTGTTAACCCTGCTGCTACAGATACTGACAGTAGACACGTTGTGTTGTTAACCCTGCTGCTACAGATACTGACGGTAGACGTGTTGTTAACCCTGCTGCTACAGATACTGACGGTAGACACGTTGTGTTGTTAACCCTGCTGCTACAGATACTGACGGTAGACACGTTGTGTTGTTAACCCTGCTGCTACAGATACTGACGGTAGACACGTTGTGTTGTTAACCCTGCTGCTACAGATACTGACGGTAGACACGTTGTGTTGTTAACCCTGCTGCTACAGATACTGACGGTAGACACGTTGTGTTGTTAACCCTGCTGCTACAGATACTGACGGTAGACATGTTGTGTTGTTAACCCTGCTGCTACAGATACTGACGGTAGACATGTTGTGTTGTTAACCCTGCTGCTACAGATACTGACGGTAGACATGTTGTGTTGTTAACCCTGCTGCTACAGATACTGACAGTAGACACGTTGTGTTGTTAACCCTGCTGCTACAGATACTGACGGTAGACACGTTGTGTTGTTAACCCTGCTGCTACAGATACTGACGGTAGACACGTTGTGTTGTTAACCCTGCTGCTACAGATACTGACGGTAGACACGTTGTGTTGTTAACCCTGCTGCTACAGATACTGACGGTAGACACGTTGTGTTGTTAACCCTGCTGCTACAGATACTGACGGTAGACACGTTGTGTTGTTAACCCTGCTGCTACAGATACTGACGGTAGACACGTTGTGTTGTTAACCCTGCTGCTACAGATACTGACGGTAGACATGTTGTGTTGTTAACCCTGCTGCTACAGATACTGACGGTAGACAAGTTGTGTTGTTAACCCTGCTGCTACAGATACTGACGGTAGACATGTTGTGTTGTTAACCCTACTGCTACAGATACTGACAGTAGACACGTTGTGTTGTTAACCCTGCTGCTACAGATACTGACAGTAGACACGTTGTGTTGTTAACCCTGCTGCTACAGACACTGACGGTAGACATGTTGTGTTGTTAACCCTACTGCTACAGATACTGACAGTAGACACGTTGTGTTGTTAACCCTGCTGCTACAGATACTGACGGTAGACACGTTTGTGTTGTTAACCCTGCTGCTACAGATACTGACGGTAGACATGTTGTGTTGTTAACCCTGCTGCTACAGATACTGACGGTAGACACGTTGTGTTGTTAACCCTGCTGCTACAGATACTGACGGTAGACACGTTGTGTTGTTAACCCTGCTGCTACAGATACTGACGGTAGACACGTTGTTAACCCTGCTGCTACAGATACTGACGGTAGACATGTTGTGTTGTTAACCCTGCTGCTACAGATACTGACAGTAGACACGTTGTGTTGTTAACCCTGCTGCTACAGATACTGACGGTAGACGTGTTGTTAACCCTGCTGCTACAGATACTGACGGTAGACACGTTGTGTTGTTAACCCTGCTGCTACAGATACTGACGGTAGACACGTTGTGTTGTTAACCCTGCTGCTACAGATACTGACAGTAGACATGTTGTGTTGTTAACCCTGCTGCTACAGATACTGACAGTAGACATGTTGTGTTGTTAACCCTGCTGCTACAGATACTGACAGTAGACACGTTGTGTTGTTAACCCTGCTGCTACAGATACTGACGGTAGACACGTTTGTGTTGTTAACCCTGCTGGTACAGATACTGACGGTAGACACGTTTGTGTTGTTAAACCTGCTGCTACAGACACTGCTCTGGATAGATGTGTACGACAGCATGTTCCAGTTCTTGCCAATATCCAGCAACTTCGCAGAGGAATGGGACAACATTCCACAGGCCACTATCAACAGCCTGATCAACTATGTGAAGGAGATGTGTTGCGCTGCAAATCGTGGTCACACCAGATACTGACTGGTTTTCTGATCCATGTCTCTACCATTTTTTAAGGTATCTGTGACCAACAGATGCATATCTGCATTCCCAGTCATGTGAAATCCATAGATTAGGGCCTAATGAATTTATTTAAATTGACTGATTTCCTTTATGAACTGTAAATCAGTAAAATCGTAGAAATGGTTGCATGTTGCGTTTATATTTTTGTTCAGTATAAATATTTCTATTTTTATTTTACTGGGCTGATGGAGCCTGCATCTGACGATCAGTCTCAGTGGAGGCAGAGGGCAGCAGACGGAGGGTCCGCCTATCCACTGACACGGACTAAAAAGGGACACCGTCTTCCAGCTGATGGCGAAACTCGAGTCGCACCGCATTATTTGAGCCTCATGCACAAATAAATGTTGTTGCGCCTATGAACAGAGAAAGTGAGATATTCCTCGATATAAAAAAAAGACTCAAGTCGCTAATAATAACACAAGCGTAACGATACACGTTCCTACTCATTCATTACTGCTGCAGTGCTGGATGTAGCCTTAGTGGAAGTATGAAGAACGTATATACAGATTACCGTGTCTGCGGTAACGTAGCAGGCGTAAAAGAAATCTACAGCAAAATTGATACTGTGAGACTTTGAAACTTTTCAAACCAGACTAGAGAGAGACGCTGTTTTTATGAGTGAGTTCATGTTTAAATTCTTTCAATTCTTACTCAGCATTGTCACCACTTTGTATTCTTACTCAGCACTGTCACCACTTTGTATTCTTACTCAGCACTGTCACCACTTTGTATTCTTACTCAGCACTGTCACCACTTTGTATTCTTACTCAGCACTGTCACCACTTTGTATTCTTACTCAGCACTGTCACCACTTTGTATTCTTACTCAGCACTGTCACCACTTTGTATTCTTACTCAGCACTGTCACCACTTTGTATTCTTACTCAGCACTGTCACCACTTTGTATTCTTACTCAGCACTGTCACCACTTTGTATTCTTACTCAGCACTGTCACCACTTTGTATTCTTACTCAGCACTGTCAACACTTTGTATTCTTACTCAGCACTGTCAACACTTTGTATTCTTACTCAGCACTGTCACCACTTTGTATTCTTACTCAGCACTGTCAACACTTTGTATTCTTACTCAGCACTGTCACCACTTTGTATTCTTACTCAGCACTGTCACCACTTTGTATTCTTACTCAGCACTGTCACCACTTTGTATTCTTACTCAGCACTGTCACCACTTTGTATTCTTACTCAGCACTGTCAACACTTTGTATTCTTACTCAGCACTGTCAACACTTTGTATTCTTACTCAGCACTGTCACCACTTTGTATTCTTACTCAGCACTGTCACCACTTTGTATTCTTACTCAGCACTGTCAACACTTTGTATTCTTACTCAGCACTGTCACCACTTTGTATTCTTACTCAGCACTGTCAACACTTTGTATTCTTTGTATTCTTACTCAGCACTGTCAACACTTTGTATTCTTACTCAGCACTGTCACCACTTTGTATTCTTACTCAGCACTGTCACCACTTTGTATTCTTACTCAGCACTGTCACCACTTTGTATTCTTACTCAGCACTGTCACCACTTTGTATTCTTACTCAGCACTGTCAACACTTTGTATTCTTACTCAGCACTGTCACCACTTTGTATTCTTACTCAGCACTGTCAACACTTTGTATTCTTACTCAGCACTGTCACCACTTTGTATTCTTACTCAGCACTGTCACCACTTTGTATTCTTACTCAGCACTGTCACCACTTTGTATTCTTACTCAGCACTGTCACCACTTTGTATTCTTACTCAGCACTGTCACCACTTTGTATTCTTACTCAGCACTGTCAACACTTTGTATTCTTACTCAGCACTGTCAACACTTTGTATTCTTACTCAGCACTGTCAACACTTTGTATTCTTACTCAGCACTGTCACCACTTTGTATTCTTACTCAGCACTGTCACCACTTTGTATTCTTACTCAGCACCGTCAACACTTTGTATTCTTACTCAGCACTGTCAACACTTTGTATTCTTACTCAGCACCGTCAACACTTTGTATTCTTACTCAGCACTGTCAACACTTTGTATTCTTACTCAGCACTGTCAACACTTTGTATTCTTACTCAGCACTGTCACCACTTTGTATTCTTACTCAGCACTGTCAACACTTTGTATTCTTACTCAGCACTGTCAACACTTTGTATTCTTACTCAGCACTGTCAACACTTTGTATTCTTACTCAGCACTGTCACCACTTTGTATTCTTACTCAGCACTGTCACCACTTTGTATTCTTACTCAGCACTGTCACCACTTTGTATTCTTACTCAGCACTGTCACCACTTTGTATTCTTACTCAGCACTGTCACCACTTTGTATTCTTACTCAGCACTGTCACCACTTTGTATTCAACACCATTTCATGGCTTATAACAGTGTTGAATACAAAATGAGTAAATATTTAAACATGAACTCACTCATAAAAACAGCATCTCTCTAGTCTGGCTTGAAAAGTTTCAAAATCTCACAGTATCAATTTTGCTGTAGATTTCTTTTACGCCTGCTACGTTACCGCAGACACGGTAATCTGAATCATCCTATTGGCCAGCGGCAAGCCTATAGTGCACTTGATTTGCTCTCCGGGCCCACCGGGAAGGCAGAGTTTGTACCTTCAGACACACGAAATGGTTCAAATTCGGAACACTCCACCTACCAGGCGCGCAGGGCAGCTGAATCAGGTGCGCCAACCTCAAACAGTGTGAAATGTTTGGCGATCAACTAGAAATGCCTTGGAGATCGACCAGTTGGTGTCCACTGTTCTAAAGCGTCAGGACTTCAGGACATATCACAACATCAGGACACAGCCCTGACACAGGGCAGCATGCATGTCAGCTGACAATCTCACTCACACTCAAGTGTGTGCATATGTGTTTCAGCCATCACCATGACAACCATGGGGTCACCACCTTGTGTGTCTGTATGTTAATGTATATATATCTCAGAGGGGGTAACTGTGCAGGGTCAGCAATGACAGCCTGACACTGACAGCACATCATACTGATTCAGTGGTGAGATGAGGGAGAAACGTGACCTTGAGAGAGAGGAGGAAGCGGAGGAGCTTGAGAGAGAGAGAGAGACAGAAGGGAGAAGCGAGAGAGTGGAGGAGGAAGCGAAGGACCGCGCAAGGGAAAGTGATTGGAGGAAGCGAAAGCGGGTAGATTAGGCTGAGAGAGAGGGGGAGAAAGAGAGGAGGGGGAGGGAAAGAGAATGAGAAGCAGGTAGAAATGTGAGTGGACCAATTTAAATAAGAAACCCGAGGGAGAGTAAGAGAGGGGAACGGTAAAAGGGAGCATGGAGCAGTGTTGAGAGGGGAACGGTAAAAGGGAGCATGGAGCAGTGTTGAGAGGGGAACGGTAAAAGGGAGCATGGAGCAGTGTTGAGAGGGGAACGGTAAAAGGGAGCATGGAGCAGTGTTGAGAGGGGAACGGTAAAAGGGAGCATGGAGCAATGTTGAGAGGGGAACGGTAAAAGGGAGCATGGAGCAGTGTTGAGAGGGGAACGGTAAAAGGGAGCATGGAGCAGTGTTGAGAGGGGAACGGTAAAAGGGAGCATGGAGCAGTGTTGAGAGGGGAACGGTAAAAGGGAGCATGGAGCAGTGTTGAGAGGGGAACGGTAAAAGGGAGCATGGAGCAGTGTTGAGAGGGGAACGGTAAAAGGGAGCATGGAGCAATGTTGAGAGGGGAACGGTAAAAGGGAGCATGGAGCAGTGTTGAGAGGGGAACGGTAAAAGGGAGCATGGAGCAGTGTTGAGAGGGGAACGGTAAAAGGGAGCATGGAGCAGTGTTGAGAGGGGAACGGTAAAAGGGAGCATGGAGCAGTGTTGAGGGGAACGGTAAAAGGGAGCATGGAGCAATGTTGAGAGGGGAACGGTAAAAGGGAGCATGGAGCAGTGTTGAGAGGGGAACGGTAAAAGGGAGCATGGAGCAGTGTTGAGAGGGGAACGGTAAAAGGGAGCATGGAGCAGTGTTGAGAGGGGAACGGTAAAAGGGAGCATGGAGCAGTGTTGAGAGGGGAACGGTAAAAGGGAGCATGGAGCAATGTTGAGAGGGAACGGTAAAAGGGAGCATGGAGCAGTGTTGAGAGGGGAACGGGAAAAGGGAGCATGGAGCAATGTTGAGAGGGGAACGGTAAAAGGGAGCATGGAGCAGTGTTGAGAGGGGAACGGTAAAAGGGAGCATGGAGCAGTCTTGAGAGGGGAACGGTAAAAGGGAGCATGGAGCAATGTTGAGAGGGGAACGGTAAAAGGGAGCATGGAGCAATGTTGAGAGGGGAACGGTAAAAGGGAGCATGGAGCAATGTTGAGAGGGGAACGGTAAAAGGGAGCATGGAGCAATGTTGAGAGGGGAACGGTAAAAGGGAGCATGGAGCAGTGTTGAGAGGGGAACGGTAAAAGGGAGCATGGAGCAATGTTGAGAGGGGAACGGTAAAAGGGAGCATGGAGCAGTGTTGAGAGGGGAACGGTAAAAGGGAGCATGGAGCAGTGTTGAGAGGGGAACGGTAAAAGGGAGCATGGAGCAGTGTTGAGGGCAGAATAGATCGCTGCCCCTAAAATAAAACCCAACAACAGAATGCTGCCGTTCTTGATCTATGACTTTGTAGGTACACAGGACCTGCTTACGAGATGTCTCCCGTAGAAAGATGACCCATAGACCAGTATTATGAGTGTGTGCCTTTGTGTGTACTTTTTTTGATTACACCCAGACAGAGCCTGATCAGTGAGTGTCACATCTTAATAAAAAACCTGCTCAATCTTGCCGATCTAACCTTCACTGTGATCACAATCAGGACACACACAGCCTGGTGCTATTACCGAGACAATCATACACACACACACACACTCCCTCCTTCAGACGGGTGCTTCTGCCAGAGCCAGCTGGGCATATTAGATGTCCTGAAAGTTTATTTGAGGGGAAGTGACAAAACAGAGACAGGAAGCAATGGTGACATCACAGCCAGCTACGACTGAGTCTCTATATACGAGGAGAGAGTTGAGAGAGACATACCGAAACACACAGATGTCAACTCCAAGTCACAACACTGTCAAGACGTGCTTGGCAGATGAATTCATCCGAGAGAAATCACCAAGAAGATGCCAAGAGTCATCATAAAAAGGGATTGTTAACCGGGAACCCTCCAGTGCTGTTTGTCACTATTTATTACAGCCATAAAGTCATAAACCCTGCCTATTTCTACAATTTACGGTGTATCCTTAACCCTAACCACACTGCTGACCTTATGCCTAAACCTAACCTTAAAACAAAAATGTATGATTTTATTTAAGATAGACCATTTTGACTTTGTGGCCGTGGTAACTAAATGACAACCATATTCTATAGAAGGTTCATTTCATCCATTTTGAATTTGCAACACTCCAGTTGGCATTAGTTACATGTCGTTTGAAGCTTATTAAATCTCACTACCCTAGATTCAAGGCAAAGGGACTTGAGGCGATCCTCTTTCGCTCAGTTGGTAGAGCAAGGCGCTCGCAACGCCAGGATAGTGGGCTTGATTCCCGGGACCACATGTACATCAAACGTTTGCACGAATGACTAAGTCGCTTTGGATAAAAGTGTCTGCTAAATAGCATATTATTACACTACAAAACTGTATTTCAAGTTATTCTGTGTGAGTGTCAGGCAAGCTATGGTTTTCATCCTTAGAAGACCGCTGAGTTTGAAAACTAGCACTAGAGAACTGACTAAAATGAAAGTCAGCTGAACATCTGATAAACTCATTAGGAACCAGAAGTGTAGAGACACAATAGACTGTTTTTATACATAAGGAAAATCCTTCTTGTTAGTTTGAAAGATTATGAAGATTGATGATTGCCATTGCAGCAACCAAACCAAGAATTTGTTTCCTTGAAAATAAAATATTGAAGGATGCCTTTTTGCTTAAAGCATTGCCCAAAACTGCGAACAGGGCACGTTCCCTCAAATCACTTTGGACAGCGCGATTGATGTCTTCTGATTAGGAGAGTTAGAATTTGATTACAGTCGAGTATTTCAAAACCAACCCGCCTTTTTACAATGAGAATTCATTGTTCTTTCATTGGATGAATAAATGTATAATTGCCGTCCCGTGTAATTGATTGTTAGTCGGGAGCTAATTTAATTTGATGCATTAGTTTATGCCGGGTAGGGAGCGTTGACTTCAGAATGTTGTTTATGCTTCGTTTGCTCGTGTTTGGCATCGCGCTTTTCTTTTTACTTCCTCCGATAGGAGATGCATAATCAGAATTTCCTGGAAGGCTCATGTTTTACCCAAGCGATTAGTAAGCATATCTTTATCCATAGGGACTTCTATGTCAAGTATGGTGGTTGCTATGGTTAAGTTGGCTGGCAACACCGCAGAGTTGTGGGTTCGACTCTCACATGGACCACATACTGTCAAGTCAACTGTAGGTAGTTTAGACTAAAATAATCGACATGAGCATGTATTGTTCTAGAAAGGGATATGATGGGTCTGAAGGAGACATGCTCGCGGTTGACTAGCTTCAATGGAGAGAGAGCCACAATGTACTTTGGGTAGATTCCACACAAAGAGAGGGGAGGGTGTTCGGTCTGTCTAATGGCAGAGGTAGCCGAGACAATAATAGTGTAATCTGATAGAGCCGAAGCCGTCTCGCTCGCACACACACACAAAGACACCTGACAGACACACACAGAGCGAGCAGACACACAAGCACATAATGACCTTTCCTGTCTTGCACAAAAGCCCTATACAGACACCCAGACATGCCAATCCACACATACACACACACACACAACAGGCTTCTAACATGCAGGAGATAACAAACAGCGGTCAATAAACGACAAGGGGCATTTATTCAGCCATCCATCCATTCCTTTATTTATACAGAGCGTTCAGAAAATATTCAGACCCCTTTTACGTTTTCCACATTTTGTTATATATTACTGCCTTATTCTAAAATTGATTAAATAAAACATTTCCATCATCAATCTACACACAATAACCCCAAATGACTAAGTGAAAACAGGTTTTATGAAATTTGTGTAAATTTATTACATTTAAAAAACAGAGATACATTATTTAAGGAAGTATTCAGACCATCTGCTATGAGACTCGAGCTCAGGTGCATCCTGTTTCCACTGATCATCCTTGAGATGTTCTTACAACTTGGAGTCCACATGTGGAAAATTCAATAGATTGGATATGATTATGAAATCATACACTTGTCTATATAAGGTCCCACAGTTGACAGTGCATGTCAGAGCAAAAACCAAGCCATGAGGTCGAAGGAATTATCCGTAGAGCTCCGAGACAGGATTGTGTCGAGGCACTGGGGAAGGGTCCCAAAACATTTTTTCAGCATTGAAAGTCCAAGAACACAGTGGCATCCATCATTCTTAAAGACTCTTAGAGTTGGCCTGCCCGGCCAGCCACACTGCGCAATCAAGGTGAGAAGGGCCATGACTAAGAGGTGGAGATGACCACGAACCCGATGGTCACTCTGACAGAGTTCCTCTGTGGAGATCGGAGAATCTTCCAGAAGGACAGCCATCTCTGCAGCATTCCACCAATCAGGCCTTTATGGTAGAGTGGCCAGACGGAAGCCACTCCTCAGTAAAAGGCAAATGACAGCCTTCTTGGAGTTTGCCAAAAGGCACCTAAAGGAGTCTCAGATCATGAGAAACAAGATTCTCTGGTCTGATGAAACCAAGATTGAACTCTTTAGACTGAATGCCAAGCGTCACATCTGGAGAAAACCAGGCACCGCTCATCACTTGGCCAATACCATCCCTAAGGTGAAGCATGGTGGTGGCAGCATCATGCTGTGGGGATGTTTTTCAGCGTCATGGCATTGTACAGTGATCCTTGATGAAAACCTGCTCCTGTTCTGGACCTCAGACTGGGGCGAAGGTTCACCTAACAGGACAACGACCCGAAGCACACAGCCAAGACAAAGCAGGAGTTGGCTTCGGGACAAGTCTCAATGTGCTTGAGTGGCCCAGCCAGAGCCCGGACTTGAACCCGACCGAATATCTCTGGAAAATAGCTATGCAGCGATACTCCCTATCCTTCCTGACAGAGTCTGCAGAGAGAGTCTGCCAAGCTTGTAGCGTCATATCCATGAAGACTCAATGCTGTAATAGCTGCCAACGGTGCTTCAACAAGGTACTGAGTGTCATATCTATATATATATACTTTTTTTACACCTTTTTCTCCCCAGGTTTGTGGTATCCAATTGGTAGTTAGTCTTGTCTCATCGCTGCAACTCCCGTACGGACTCGGGAGAGGCAACGGTTGTGCTGTGCGTCCTCCGAAACACAATCCAACCAAGCCACACTTGACACAATGCCCACTTAACCCGGAAGCCAGCCGCACCGATGCGTTGGAGGAAGCACTGTACATCTGGTGACTGTGTAAGCCTGCAATGTGACCGGCCCACCACAGGAGTCGCTAGTGTGCGATGGTACAAGGACATCCCTGCCAGCCAAACCCTCCCTTAGCCCTTACGACGCTGGGCCAATTGTGCGCCGTCCCATGGGTCTCCCAGTCGCGGCCGGCTGCGACAGAGCCTGGACTCGAACCCAGAATCTCTAGTGGCACAGCTACTTAGACCATTGTGCCACTCGGGAGGTCAAGTGTCTGAATACTTACGTAAATGTGATATCCGTTTTTATTTGTAATACATTAGCAAAAATTGTCATTATGGGGTATTGTGTGTAGAAAAATATTTCATCCATTTTAGAATAAGGCTGAAAAGTAACAAAATGTGGAAAACGTCAAGGGGTCTGAATATTTTCCGAATTCACTGTACCTTCTCTCCATCCAGTGATTTTGATTGGATCCGGGGGGGCTGGCAGACGCCAATTAGATTGATCTTGGATCAGGGGTACACAAAGGTTGCCGGGGCAACAGTACGCAGAGGGGTACAGGATGCGATGGTTGGAGAGGGCCAATGTAATCTACTGTGTGTCTCCTTAGCTTGGGTTTGAAGTAGTAGTCTGAATGTGCCTGTGTTACCTATTAACACAATGCCCGAGGTAAAAGTAGTGACTGGAGGTCGATGGAGCGTAGTGCGTCACTGATCAATACGCATGCAGGTACACACACAGGCACACGCACACTTCATGAAAGTGGAACTGAAATAGTGCCAAAGCAGCACATTGATTGGATTAGAGCTGCAGTGACTAACTCCGCTTAAGCCTTAAACAATGGTGTCTGACTCTACTCTGAAACTGCCAGTCTTACTTTGTAAAGAGAGAGAAAGGTGCCACAGCAATCACAAACTGAGCACCACAGAGACATCTGTGTGTGTGTGTTCTCCACTCTTTCTCTTGATCAACCCCAGGCTGTGAATGTAAATTAATTAGGAATTAATCATGCGTTAACCCATGCCATATTTAAATCGCAGCAAACATTTCTGGGACCGGTTAATCTAGTATTCCATTTCTTCACCGCACGAAATAATTTAAAACTTCTTGATGCACCCATCCCGTTACCGGGATCATTTGTCAACACTCCGCTGAATTGCAAAGCGCCGAATTCAAATTAAATTACTAAAAATATTTAATTTTCATGAAATCACAAGTGCAATATAGCAAAACACAGCTTAGCTTGTTGTTAATCCACCTGGCATGTCAGATTTTAATAAAGCTTTTCGGCGAAAGCATAACAAGCGTTTATGTAAGGACATCTCTCTCAGTAGACAAAACATTAAACAGCTAGCAGCCAAGTAGATTGGTCACGAAAGTCAGAAAAGCAATAAAATTCATCGCTTACCTTTGATGATCTTTGGATGTTTGCATTCGAGACTCCCAGTTACACAATAAATGTTCCTTTTGTACCATTAAGATTATTTTTATATCCAAAATAGCTCCATTTGGTTGGCGCGTTGTTCAGAAATCCACAGGCTCGAGCGGTCACGATGGAGCAGACAAATTCCAAATAGTATCCGTAAAGTTCGTAGAAACATGTCAAAGTTTTTTTTAAGAATCAATCCTCAGGTTGTTTTTACAAAATATAATCGATAATATTTCAACCGGGACTGTAGCTTCTTCGATAAGAGAGAGAGAGAAAATGTCTGCTCCAAGCTGTTGCGCATGCAAAACGCTGCTGGCACCCAGCCATACAATGACGTGATGTGATCTTTCTCACTATTTTTCAAAATAAAAGCCTGAAACTATGTCTAAAGACTGTTCACACCATAGGGAAGCCATAGGAAAAGGAATCTGGTTGATATCCCTTTAAATAGAGTGAAGGCAGGCAATGGAACAGGGAGCTTTCAGGAAAAACAGCACTTCAGGGTTGGATTTTCCTCAGGTTTTCGCCTGCAATATCAGTTCTGTTATACTCAAACAATATTTTGAAAGTTTTGGAAACTTGAGTGTTTTCTATCCTATTCGGACAATTATATGCATATTCTAGACGCTGGGCCTGAGAAATAGGCAGTTTCATTTGGGTACGTTTTTCATCCAAACATCAGAATACTGCCCCCTTCACGCAAGTGGTTAAGCGCACGTGTTTCCCACACAGAACCCTTTAAGGGCATAGCACAACAGGGAACACAGTTACGGTCAATGCTTGGGCATTTAGCGACATCGTTGAAGACCGTGTGCCTCCAGCCACAATCATGTAAAAAGTTATGTTCAATATTACCGGAGCTATGTTTTTTTCTTTCTGTTGCGGATTTGTGCGCATGTCGTGAGTCATTTTTTAAAAAACTACACGCAAGCTACATTGTTTAGCTAGCTAGTCATGTTACCTAGCTAGCAACCTGATAACTTGAATACTGACTAGGCACAAATGTGTATGGGCAAGAGAGGACTGAAAAGGAATAGGCTACTAAAAAGAGAAGCTTAAAAAAGTTAGGCTGTATATGCAAGAATGTGGTGTGTGTGAGAACAAGAGTATAACGGGTGTGGGAGGGAGAGTGTGTAGGCCTGTGTGTGTGAAGTTATCTAAAATGGTACAGATGGTTAGCGTTTTCATAACATTGTTGGACAAAAAAATTAATAAAACGCTCTGTTCTTTGTATCCATAGAGCCAGTTATTTTTTTTTTTACCAATAGTCTTACTCATCTAGAATGCCTGAAGCTTTAACAGTATTAAAAGCTGTGTGAGTGAGTGTTAAACTTCAAGTTAGGACACACCAACTCATTCCAGGGTTTTTCTTTATTTTTACAATTTTCTACATTGTAGAATAATAGTGAAGACATCAAAACTAAGAAATATGGAATCATGTTGTAACCAAAAAAGTGTTTAAAAATAAATATATATATTTTATATTTGAGATTCTTCAAAGTAGCCACCCTTTGCCTTGATGACAGCTTTGCACACACTGGGCAAAAGTAGCCACCCTTGGTACACTCTTTGTACCAGAAAAATAGTACAAATAAAGAAAAAACCCTTGAATGAGCAGGTGTGTCCAAATTGTGGACAGGTACCACACACACACAGATGAAGTCGGAAGTTTACATACACTTAGGTTGGAGTCACTAAAACTCGTTTTTCAACCACTCCACACATTTCTTGTCAACAAACTATAGTTTTGGCAAGCCGGTTAGGAAATCTACATAAGAGTGTGTGTACGTATGTATATACACTGCTTAAAAAAATACACTTAAACAACACAATGTAACTCCAAGTCAATCACACTTCTGTGAAATCAAACTGTCCACTTAGGAAGCAACACTGATTGACAATAAATTTCACATGCTGTTGTGCAAATAGAATAGACAACAGGTGGAAATTATAGGCAATTAGCAAGACAAAGGAGTGGTTCTGCATGTGGTGACCACAGACCACTTCTCAGTTCCTATGCTTCCTGGCTGATGTTTTGGTCACTTTTGAATGCTGGCGGTGCTTTCACTCTAGTGGTAGCATGAGACGGAGTCTACAACCCACACAAGTGGCTCAGGTAGTGCAGCTCATCCAGAATGGCACATCAATGCGAGCTGTGGCAAGAAGGTTTGATGTGTCTGTCAGCGTAGTGTCCAGAGCATGGAGGCGCTACCAGGAGACAGGCCAGTACATCAGGAGATGTGGAGGAGGCCGTAGGAGGGCAACAACCCAGCAGCAGGACCGCTACATCCACCTTTGTGCAATGAGGAGCAGGAGGAGCACTGCCATAGCCCTGCAAAATGACATCCAGCAGGCCACAAATGTGTATGTGTCTGCTCAAACGGTCAGAAACAGACTCCATGAGGGTGGTATGAGGGCCCGACGTCCACAGTTGGGGGTTGTGCTTACTCATTTGCCAGAGAACACCAAGATTGGCAAATTCGCCAATGGCGCCCTGTGCCCTTCACAGATGAAAGCAGGTTCACACTGAGCACATGTGACAGTCTGGAGACACCGTGGAGAACGTTCTGCTGCCTGCAACATCCTCCAGCATGACCGGTTTGGCGGTGGGTCAGTCATGGTGTGGGGGGGGGCATTTCTATGGAGGGGCCGCACAGCCTTCCATGTGCTCGCCAGAGGTAGCCTGTCTGCCATTAGGTACAGACCCCTTGTGAGACCATATGCTGGTGTGGTTGGCCCTGGGTTCCTCCTAATGCAAGACAATGCTAGACCTCACGTGGCTGGAGTGTGTCAGCAGTTTCTGCAAGAGGAAGGCATTGATGCTATGGACTGGCCCGCCCGTTCCCCAGACCTGAATCCAATTGAGCATATCTGGGACATCATGTCTCGCTCCATCCACCAACGCCACGTTGCACCACAGACTGTCCAGGAGTTGGCGGATGCTTTTGTCAGGAGCTCCTCATCAGGAGCATGCCCAGGCGTTGTAGGGAGGTCATATAGGCACGTGGAGGCCACACACACTACTGAGCCTCATTCTGACTTGTTTTAAGGACATTAAATCAAAGTTGGATCAGCCTGTAGTGTGGTTTTCCACTTTAATTTTGAGTGTGACTCCAAATCCAGACCTCAATGGGTTGATAAATTTGATTTCCATTGATAATTTGTGTGATTGTTGTCAGCACATTCAACTATGTAAAGAAAAAAGTATTTAATAAGAATATTTCATTCAGATCTAGGATGTGTTATTTTAGTGTTCCCTTTATTTTTTTGAGTAGTGTATATACACACACAAGGTGGGGCAAAAACGTATTTAGTCAGCCACCAATTGTGCAAGTTCACCCACTTAAAAAGATGAGGCCTGTAATTTTCATCATAGGTACACTTCAACTATGACAAACAAAATGAGGAGAAAAAATCCAGAAAATCACATTTTTTATGAATTTATTTGCAAATTAACAAAAGTCAATAACAAAAGTTTCTCAATACTTTGTTATATACCCTTTGTTGGCAATGACAGAGGTCAAACATTTTCTGTAAGTCTTCACAAGGTTTTCACACACTGTTGCTGGTATTTTGGCCCATTCCTTCCCATGCAGATCTC